>NC_141543.1:34022352-34179264 GCF_021556685.1 Rattus norvegicus | reverse complement strand
TCTTGGGAGGTGAAGATACCTGAGACCCCCTTCCCTGTACAGACACATACATATTTTTAACTAAACCTAAGTTTGAAAACCATTAACCTAAGACACCAAAACATTAATTTGCAACACTAAGCTAGGCACGTGTAGTCCTAGCAGTATCAAGGCTGAGGCCAGCCTGGAACACATAGTGAGATCCTGTGTCAATGAGCAAAGGATAGGGTATACTGTGTAGGGCCCCGACCTCGAGTTTGATCCCCAGCACTGCCAAAGAAAAGGAAAGCAGCAACATGATCACAATCAAGTTTAGTCAATGAAGAACTTCATCCCAATCCCCTGGAGGACCTGAAAACAGAATCCTGCTCTGTGCCATGGCACTAAGTCTTCTCTAAACATAACTATAATCTGAACTTTGTATAAGCACAGTTCCTTGGGTTTTTCTAAAGCAGTTATTTATGACCCACATCAATGATCAATAAGGACCACCTCAGCAGAGGGAAATGAGCAGGGTGCAAATGAGAGGTGGGAAGGAATCTCTTGCATGAGCTTCTTCTTAAAGAACTGCTTGCAAACGCTCCAAGAACTAGGTGGTATGCTGAGTATCTTCTCCATGTGTGGCACAGCACTTAGACATTGGTGACTCATTCTAACCCATCTCATCTTTCGTCTTTAATTACCACAGAAAGATTCTGACAGGGGCACAGCTGAATGGCGGAGTATTTGCTAGGCCCAAGGGCTTCAATCTTCAGCTCAAAAAAAAAAAAAAAAAATCTGTCAGATATGATGGTACATAGTGGGGGCTAAGATAGGAGAATCTAGATTCTAAGACATCTTAGGCTATATTGCAAGTTTCTATCCACCCCCCCACCCCCCCCCACACACACACGGCATAGGTTATAGATCACTGCTTGCCTGGCATAGATCCCCAGCACCACACAAAATAAGTAAATAAAAATCATTTGTGAAGGAAAAGTAGATAATGATCCAAGAGACCTCTATACCAACTTTGCACTTCCTGTGGCTACAATTATTTTCAAATTGTTTTCAAAACTCTTTCGAACAAGTAGCAAGCACCAAAGTTAAAGGAGGAAATGAACCTTGGTGTTTAACACTTTTTTTTGCTTAGGACTAGGACATCGGTGAAGCAGCACAGTCTAGGAGTTTAGGGATGTAGCTCAGTTAGCAGAGAACTTCTGTAGCATGATCAAAGTCCTGGGTTCAAGTCCCTGCAATGCAAACACTGGGCATGGTAAAACGTGCCTGGCTTACACTAGTAACCCTAGCCTATTTGGGACACGAAGGCAGGAGGGTCCAACATTCATTAAAGACCCTGTCAAACAAACCAATAAGCAAACAATCCCTATCACTTCTGTGAGTAAATGACAGTGTCAAAGTGACATGAACTGTGAATGAAAACATCAGTTACCCCAGACTAGGTCAGGCTGAGGCAGGAAGATCTTCTGGGGTCTGCGTGGGCTACATAGTGAGACCCTGTCTCCAAAATCCAAAAGAAATGGTTTATTTCATTCTAGGTTTTGAACCCCATTTAAGATAAAGGTATTATTCATGATTTTGCTCATAATTTCTAATATTGCTAATCAGTCTTATACTTTTTTGCTTCCTGGATTAAGCTCAGAAACATAATCAAAATTACTTTCCAGGAGAATGCTTGAAACCTAACTGAAATGTTTACCAATAACTACCTATTTTAAACCAGGTATATTTCTCGGTTTATCTTTATAATTTTGGGTTTTTTAAGGCTGACTCTTGTACCCCAGGTTTACCTGGGACTTACCATGTAGCTGAAACTGTCTTTTAACACATGGACTTCTCAGTGCTGAATTCCAGGCATGTGTCACAATGCTCACTTCAGAGTAGGAAAGTTCAGTTTATTCCTTTTTATGATGGCAGTGTTAATCTGCATGAACTTACCAGCACCCTCAATCAACTCATTTCTGACCTCAAATTAACTATTTTCCCTCTATGTAGAACACTTCAGCAGAGTACAACTGATTCTCCTTTGTTTCTCGCCAATTCTTTTTGCTAAGAAGTACATGTAGGAAGGGATTCTTTTAAAAATTATACACAAAAATACAAAATGGAAAAGTATTATCTATAGGCAAGCATGGGAGTTAGAAGACACTAATGACTCAGTGAGAGTTAGTTGAGAAGGCCTAAGCACTCTAGATATATCAAACTACCCTCAGCAAAGAGGTCAAGAGAAGAGAAAAATGAAGACCCCCTGCACACACACACACACACACACACACACACACACACACACACACAAAACAGGAAAAAACAGTTTAACCACTTGGAAAATAATATCCAGATTTATTTTATTTCAAGCAGATGTGTTCAGATACTACCTCTCAGGTACTGAGATGATAGCTCAGTCAGTAAACCAAGACTACAGAAACATGAGGGCCTGAGTTCAATCTCTATCACCATAGAAAACACTGGGTGTGATGGTATATATATAATCCAAACTCGGGAGAAGATGGGTAGATCCCTGGATAGATCTCGTTCAGCTGCTAGCCTAGCCGAATTAGTGAGTCTTGGGTCTAGTGAAACCCTGTCTCAAAAGGCAAGATAGGAAAGAAAGAAAAAATAAATAAAAACAAGGTCAATGGCTCCTGAGGGTGACCTCTGCAACTACACACACACACACTTCTTCTTAAAATCAGTGACAGGCTAGGTTATAAAGACAGGAAAGTGTGAAGCAAGCTTGTTTTGTTTCACATTTCTTTGTAAGATTTTACTTAGATCAATATTTAATCAGGACCAATGAAATTAATTCAACAGCACCTAAATGCAATAGAAAGTTTTACCAACAAAATTGCATCCATTCCCTTTAAAACAGAATTACCAGTTGGATATAGGAGCACATGCCTAAAACCTGTCTCAAAAAACAACACAACACCATAAATCATGTCACTTCCCTACACCATGTGGGCCTCAAGGAGATACTTAAGTCCACTTATAGGATGTCTGTAAGTACAGCAGCCTCCCATACCTAGGTGACTTTCCAGTTTCAGTGCTCCATATAATAATTTTGTTACAGTATATTGTCCTAGTTATGGTAAGTCTTTACTTTCTCAAATGTAAAATATATCTATTATAATTGTAGGCTAAACACGGTACACATGCCTATAATCAAATCCCAAAACTTGTGATGTAGAATCAAGAGGACCAGGTTGGGGTTGGAGAGATGGCTCAGTGGTTAAGAACATTACTGCCCTTCTAAGAGAACCAGAATCTGAGTGTCAGTTCCCATGTTAAGTGACTCACAACCTACTAGGAGATCCTACTGCTCTGGCCTCAGTGGGCACTTACTCACACAGCAACATACAACTACAGGATCAAATATTAGACAGGGGATCGGAGAGTCACAAGACAGTGGCAGCATAGCAAGCTGGGCAAGTGAGTGCTAAGCAAACTGGAGTGGGGGAACATGGGGGTGGTTGGCACCATCAGGCTGCAGAAACAGCTAGTGTACAAGTTACTATTAAGTACAACCAATGGAAGTCACAGTACAGGACAGACATGAAAAAAGTAGCTGTTGTACCTTAGCAGAGTCAGATATGCCAAATGAAGTCAATATTGATGATGAACTGTTGGAATTGGACAGTCAAGAGGAAAGAAGATGCAAAATCCAGGGGCTCTTGGAGTACTACACAAATCCAACAGAGGGCATCATCCAGGAGCTGCTGGCCAAGCTGCACGGCATGCATAAGCAACCACAGCCCAGCCAATCAGATGACTATAGCCCAAGTCCCTGCCAGGACTGGACACACACTGCCCCACCCTGATTGTTGCCTGCATCTCTCCATTCCCAACCCCCTCCCCAAATCCATATTGTTATTAATGGCTCTGTAACAGTGTTATTTTTATTTAATGGTTCTGTAACAGAAAAATAAAAGCACACATACACACATAAACATTCACACATATACACACACACATGTTGGCTACATGAGCTCAAGATTAGCTTGTGCTACCTAGACTTTGTCTCAGTAGCAGCAGCAGTAGTACTAATAGTAATAATAATAACAATAATAATAAACCCTAAGTAACCATTAATTTCCAGAGAAGTCTAAGAGGTAGAAAACTATAAGCTAGCACATTTTAGAATCCTGTGCATCTCAGCTTGCTGAGATGTGCATTACAGCATTATCTGTTTTCTCACAGACCAACTTTATAGTTCACCAAGTGTCTAATCAACAGATCCAAAGGCCTTTCATTCTTTGTAGAAATGAACTACATTTATGAACTTTGTAGAAATGAACTGCATGTAGCTTTGAACTGATGTTCAATAATTAACATTTTAGCATTTGTATGTTTAATAAATACCTGCTACCTAATATAGTATGAAATTAAATAAGTTATCAAAAAGACTTATGAAAACCACTTGTAGCATTGAGATGTCAGAAGTGATAATTAGAGGGACTAAGTGTAACCACTCAGTGATGAGGCCCAATACACATATGGCCCTGTTTGTCAACATCCCCCAAAACAAGTAAGTACTTTATTTAGAACTACATCTACAAACGTCTTGATTTTTAAAACTTCAGAGTATCTAAAAATTAGAGCTTGTAAATAGCTTCTCACTATATAACCTAAGCCTACTTTGAATTCATGATCCTCCAGCCTCAGGAGTTCTGGAATTACAGGCACATGCCACCTAGAACTCTGTGCTGTTAAATAGTAAATAATTACAAGCTTAGTTAATGCCCAAAGCAGAATAAAACTGATTAAGTTACACTTAATAGTGACAACTATGAAGACAAACCTATTTTTAACTTCAAATTAGCTAGTTACCAAAGAGTTTTTAATCATATAAACTTGAAAGACTTTTGGGTCACTACCCAAAAACAACAAACTTATTAAGTGTACAGAGGGAAAAAAGCCAATTTACATGGGCTTCAGTTTCAGGCTTCCAGAATGTGGTGCTTTGAAAAATGAATGGCCCCATAGGCTCATATAGGTATGGCCTTGTTGGAGAAGTACATTGATGAGGGGTGGGCTTTGAGGTTTCAAAAGCCCATCAGGCCCCCCCATGACTCTCTGCCTGCTGACCTGGATGTAGCTTTCAGCTTTCAGCTACTATTGCAGCACATACCTGCATGCCCTATGCTGATATTGGACTAAACCTCTAAAATTATAAGCAAGCTTCTTTCACCACAGTTGCCCTGGTCACTTCATAACAGAACACCAAGATATAAGTTGATGCCAGGGACTGGAGTACTGCTATGACAGGTCTGATCATGCGGTTTGCTGGGAAAATAAGTAAAACTCTTGTACTTTAGAACACCAGGTTGAATGCTCTTGAGAGGGGCTTATTGGGCCATCCTAGTAGAAGCATGGAAGGTGGTAATGCTTACAATGACTTGAACTGTGGGGACCACTAAAAGTTTCAGAGGGGAAGAATATTAATAAGTAGCCTGGAGACCATTCTTGTGCTATCTGGCAATAAATGTGGCTGCTTTTTGTCCTTGCTGTGAAAATCTGCGTGACACTAAATTGAAGAGTTTTAGATTAATAGCACTGGCAGAGGAGATTCAAGACAGCCTAGCATTGATTGTGTCATGTGGTCATTAGTAATCACTTACACAGACCTACAATGAAAAGGAACACTTGAAGCAAAGAGATATATAAAAGGTACAGCTTTTGAAGAAAAGGAACAACAGGAAATGTTTTGCTGGTCAAGTCTTATGCTCCAGGAAATAAAAAGTTTAAAGACAAGCCTGATGCTAAACGGAATAAAGGGCATGATGGTAACCTCAGGACAAGACTACCCCACCCCAAGCTAAGCTTCCAACTTGTGAAAAAAAAAAAGATTAAAAGGCTTAAGCAGTGAAGAGACCCATCAATAGAAAGCTGAATGTAAGTGTCATTGAAAGTGGGGGGCCAAGTTCCAGTGTCAGCAAGCATCAGAACTTGACTGCTTTGGCCATGACCACGAGGCCACTTTACAGCTTTTACCAAGATACAAGGAGTTTATAATCTCTTTTTTGCTCATCAAAGTTGCTGAGGCCAGAATATGTTAGAGGTATCTCAGCATGGGAGCCCAGAGAGGCTATTACATGATGCTGTGAAAGTGAGGCATGGACTGTGTTGGGAGATCCCAAGATGTGGGAAACCAGCCTAAGAGAGAGGAGTGTGTTGCAGTCAACTGAAAGGACCTGGAGATCTTTTTTTTTTAAAAAGATTTATTTATTTATATTATGTATAGGAGTACACTGTCGCTGTCTTCAGACACACCAGAAGAGGGCATCGGATCGCATTACAGATGGTTGTGAGCCACCATGTGGTTGTTGGGAATTGACTCAGGACCGCTGGAAGAGCAGTCGATGCTCCATCTCTCCAGCCCAGAGCTGGAGATCTTAAGAGACTTTTGACATCAGACATGCAGATGTAAAATTTGTGGAGTTTGCCCTGCTGGGTTTTGGTCTCGCTTGGGTCCATTGCTCCCTTTCCTCTCTTTTGAAATGGTCCTTTATATTCCATGGCACTGTATGTTGGAAGTATGTGATGCACCTTTTGACTTTGATCTTACAGGAGATTAGAGGTAAAGAGATTGTCATGAGTCTCAATAAAGATTTTGGACTTTTAAACAGTGCTGAGATTATAATAGACTACAGGAACTTTCAAAGTTGGACTGAGTGCATTTGAGCATTATGATGTAACTGGCTACAAAAGCCTATGAGGGCTAGGAGTGCAATGTAGTAGTTTGAATGAGGATGGCCCACAAAGGCTTATTAGGTGTGTCTCTGAGAAGTACCTAAGATAATTGGAGAACTTGAAAAATATCCCCCATAGATAGAGGGGATTACTCTACTTAAATAAAAAACAAGCAGAAGCAGAGTAGACATAGTGGTTGCCAGGCAGGTTCTGGGGAAGGAAAACAGGGTATCTGTTGTCTAGCCAGTTTTAATTTGCAAGACGGGAGTAATGCTCCAACAAGGTAAACATGTTTAACATCACTCAACTACACACCCAATGGCTAAGATCCTAAACTCTGTATGCAATTTTTACATTAAAAAACAATTAATTTGAAGCCAGGTTGGTGGCTCAATTAGTACTGAGGAATCTGAAGCAGGACTGCTTCAATCTAATCTAAGTAGTGAATTCCAAGCAAGCCTTGCCTGTAAGTATGAGACTTGGTGTCAAAGAACAGAACAAGAGCTGAGAATGTATTCAGTGACAGTGCTTACCTAGCATGCACAAAGCCCTGGGCTTGTTCCTCAGCACAGCGAATATCAAATATGTTGGTGTATGCCTGTAACAGCACTTAGGAAATGGAGGCAGAGGGATCAGTTCAAGGCCATCTCTAATAGAGTAAATTCAAGGATACCACTGGCCATGAGACCTCATGAGGAGACCCCATCTCTAAAAGCAAACAAATAAAACAGACACATGTAGAATCTACCTAGATATAGAAGATACAGTGAAAACTATCATACTTGTAATTATTAGTATATGAAAAATAATTTCTCAGTGGAAAAAAAAAAGATGGCATCTGGTAGCTTTAAGTGTAGAACTCTGAAAACATTATTTTCTTTATAAAACTCCGATTAAGTAAATTGGACAAACTCAAGTTGAGAAACAGGTCCTATAATTTATGGATCAGATTGCAACTAAATATATAATGATGATTTGGAGGATGGAATAAAGGAAACTTAAGCTATTCCCTTTTTTTTTTTTTTTTTTTTTTTTGGCAGCAGGGCAGGGGGAATTGTTGGTTTGTTTGTTTCAAGACAAGATTTCTTTATGTAACATCCCTGAAAGTCCTGGAACTTGCTTTATAGACCAGGCTGGCCTCAAACGTACAGAGATCTGCCTGCCTCTGCCTCCCAAGTGCTGGGATTGAAGAGTGCCATCATGCCCTGCAGTGAAGTTAATTTAAAAACAATGAAAGGGGATAGCATACTTGTTATTAGAGGCTTCAGCCAGCAACTGATAGGAGTAGATGCAGATACCCACAGCAAACCACTCAGTAGATGGAGGAATCAGAGAAGTGGAAGAACTACTGTAGGAGCCAGAGGACTCAAGGACACCACAGAACAACCCACAGTATCAACTGACCAGGGTCACAGCTGCTCAAAGACTAAACCTATAATCAGGGCACCTTTATGGGCCTGCCCTAGGCCCTATGCACATATGTTATGGTTGTGTACTTTGGTTTTCTTGTGAAATTCCTAACAATGGAAGTAGAGGCTGTCTCTGAATC
Organism: Rattus norvegicus; assembly: GCF_021556685.1. Taxonomy (NCBI): domain Eukaryota; kingdom Metazoa; phylum Chordata; class Mammalia; order Rodentia; family Muridae; genus Rattus; species Rattus norvegicus. The sequence goes on along the minus strand of NC_141543.1, from coordinate 34,171,046 downwards.
TTTTGCCAGCTTTTGGGACCCTTTTACTCCTATTGGGCTACCTCATCCAGCCCTAATATCAGGGAGGTGCCTAGTCTTACTACAACTTTATATGCTGTACTTGGTTGATATCCATGGGAGGCCTGCCCTTTTCTCAAAGGAAAGGAAGGAAAGTGAGTGGGGGTGTAGGGCAAGGAGGGGAGAAGGGAGGAGAAACTGCAGTCAGGGTGTAATATATGGGAAAAATAAATATTTTCCTTTAAATTACAAAACAAACTAAAGGGAGAGAGGGAGGGAGGGAGGAAGGGCGGGCGGGAATGCAAAAAGAGAAAGAGAAAAGAAAGGCAAGGCAGGCAGGCAAGCCTATAGAGATGGCTCAGTGGTTAAGAGCACTGGTTGCGGGGTTGGGGATTTAGCTCAGTAGTAGAGCGCTTGCCTAGCAAACGCAAGGCCCTGGGTTCGGTCCCCAGTTCCGAAAAAAAAAAAAAAAGAGTACTGGTTGCTCTTACAGAAGCCCTGGGTTTGATTCCCAGCACATGGTGGTTTCCAACCATCCCTAACATACCCCTTCCAGGGGTATCTGTGCTCAGACACATGCAAGCAAAACAATCACACATAACATAAAATAAATAAATGTAATTTAAAAATTGGCTCAGCGAGTAAAGTGTTTGCCATCATCCAAATCTGACAATGTGAATTTAATCTCTGGAAGCCAAGGTAGAAAGGAGGAAAGAATGAACTCCTCAAAATTATCCTTTGACGTCCACACATGTACTGTGGAACACATGAGCACTCATACAGAGGCACACATATTATACCTAACAACAATAAAATGTTAAAAAAATAAATAAAAATGAGTTAAAAATCTGGGGTGTGTGGTGTGTTATATGTATGCATAAAACACATCTGAGAATGCTGAAACATTTAGGGAAAGATGTTTATATCAATAATGATAAAAACAGGGGCTAGAGAGGTGGCTCAAAGGTTAAGAATGTGTGCTGTTTTTTCCAGAGGACCAGTTTGTACATTACCCTTATCCAGCTGCTCACAACTTCGTGAACTCCAGCTCCAGGGGGAGTTCACACTTCTGGTCTCCTTAGGCAGCTGCACACACATGCATACACCCACACTAGATATACTTTTTTCCCCATCTTTTTTCCCCCCAAGACAGGGTTTCTCTATGTAGTCTCAGTTGTCCTGGAACTCACTCTGTAGACCAGACTGGCCTCAAACTCATAGAGATCCACCTGCCTCTACCTCCCAAGTGCAGAGATTAAAGATATGCACCATAGCTGTCCAGCCTATACACATAATTTTTAATAATAAAAATAAAAAAATTTAAATGGTAAAACAGGATGGAGAAATGGCTCAGTGGTTAAGAGCATCTTGCAGCTCTTATAGAGTACCCGGGTTCAGATACTGAGTGGTTGCTTACATATATCTAAGGAGCTCCAATGGCTACTTCTAGACTCCTCAGCACAAATCATGCACATGGTAAACATACATACATGCAGGCAAACATTTATACACATAAAATTTTTTAAAAATTTAAACAAAGATTGATAAAACAAAAAATTAAGGATAAAGCAATGCGGCAAAGTTTTAAAAATTATTGACTATCAGGGTATAGTGATGCATGTCTATAATATTAGCAGAGGTGATTCAGTGCAGTCATCCTTAGGTACATATGTTCCAAGCCAACCTGAGCTATTAGGCAAGAGACACACACAAATTTAAAAACCCCAAGTAAAAACTTTACAATAGAGTTTTCTACAATGATTGAAAATTTCACAATAAGCCAGACAAAGTGGCACAAGTCTTTAATCCCAGTATTTGCAGATGTCTTTTAATTTGAGACCATCCTGGTCTACTAGGGAGCTCCAGACAGCTAAGAGCTATAATATAGTAAGACCCTGTCTCAAAAACAAAAACAAAAAAGGAAAAGAAAGTTAACTGCAAAAATACGGTTTGGGGGCTGGAGAGATGGCTCAGCGGTTAAGAGCACCCAACTGCTCTTCCAGAGGTCCTGAGTTCAATTCCCAGCAACCACATGGTGGCTCACAACCATCTGTAAAGAGATCCGATGCCCTCTTCTGGTGTGTCTGAAGACAGCTACAGTGTACTTATATATAATAAATGAATAAATCTTAAAAAAAAAAAAAACACGGTTTGGGGACACTCAAGTAGATGAAGTGCTGCCTTACCAATAAGAGAACATAGTTTGATCCCCAGAACCATTTGTGATCCCAGCATTGGGGAAATGGAGGCAAACAGATCTCTGGAGCTCACTAGCTAACCACCCTGGTCTGAACTGCAAGCACCCAGTCCCACTGAGAAAAACTGTCTCAAAAAGCAAGGCAGGTGACTAGAAGATGGCACTTGCTGCTCCTCCAGAGGACCCGAGCTCAGTTCTCAGCATCCACGCCAAGTGGCTCAACAACAATCTGAATTCTAGTTCCAGAGGATCTAACATCTCTGGCCTATACTGTCACCTGCACTTGTGTGCAGACACATACATGAAAATATAATTGAACATGAAGCTAAAACTTTTAAACAAGATAAACAGTTCATGAAAAATGACACCTGAAGTTGTGATCTGGCCTCCACATGCACCTGCAAGCACACGTGTGCATGTATGCAGGCATATGCTCTCTTGTAGCCATGTGAACACATCCCATCATTTACATAGCACTGTAGGGAAAATAGTTTGCAATTAACACACCATTTAGATACCCAACTCCCAAAAATAATTAAAAATAGGTTTTTAAAACTATCTCATCTTTGGACTAGAGAAATGGCTCAAGATTTAAGAGCCCAGATTGCTCCCTCCAGAAGACCAGCATTTCATTTCCAGCACTCACTTACACCTACTTATAACTCGAATCCCTGATGATCCAACACCCTCTGTTGGCCTCCATGGGAATCAGTCACACAAATGGTACACAGACATATATGCAGGCAAAACACTTAAACACATAAAGTAAAACATAAAGATTAAAAGATACTACCTTAAGCTAGAAATATAATCATGATATGTACTCAATATGTCTAAGACCCTAAACACAATCCTTAAAGCCACACACACACACACACACACACACACACACACACACACTTTTTTTTCTTGAGGGGGTGATGGCTGGCCCAGGACAGGGCTTCTCTCTGTAGCCCTGGCTGTCTTGGAAGTTTCTCTGTGACCAGGCTGGCCTAGAAGTCACAGAAATCCAACTGCCTCTGCCTCCTGAATGCTGGGTCTAAATGTTTACACCACCTACACTACCTATACCACCTATACCACCTATACCACCTATACCACCTATACCACCTATACCACCACCACCACCACCACCACCACCACCACCACCACCACCAGGCCAAAGAAATAATCTTAATCTTAAACCAAAACCATTCTTTTTCTTTTTGACAGGTTCTCCTTATAGATAGCCCTGGCAGGCCAGAAACTAGCTCTATCTGACTATACCAAAGCTCTTGAAGGAAATAAAACAATTTGAATTGAAGCTTATCTAGCAAATCTGACAACCTGGATTTGGTCCCCAAGACTCACAGTAGGAGAGAACAGAATCCCAGAATTTGTTCTTTGACTGACACACAAACCATGGCATGCACATACATGCATGCACGTGCTTACATGCACATGAGCACCCACAGCTACTAAAGTAAATAAAAGTAAGTTTTTTTGAAAAGGGGCTCAGGATGTAGGCCAATTGGCATGCAGACAACTTTGGATATGCAGAATAACTCAAACTGGGTATGGTGGTGCTCTCCTGCAATCCCAAGGTTTGGGAGTTAGAAGACAGATGATAGGGAATTCAAGATTCACTTCCCACAGCTACTAGAGAACTTTAGGGAGACTAGGATAAATGAGACCCTATTATTTTTTATTTTAATATTTATTTATTATATGTAAGTACACTGTAGCTGTCTTCAGACACACCAGAAGAAGTCATCAGATCCCATTACAGATGGTTGTGAGCCACCATGTGGTTGCTGGGAATTGAACTCAGGATCTCTGGAAGAGCAGTCAGTGCTCTTAACCACTGAGCCATCTCTCCAGCCCCAGATCCTATTCTGTAAAAATAAAAAAAAATTAAAAAAAAAAAAGGAGGAGGGGGAAGAGAAGAAAGTCACAGCATACTGTGATGGCACAGGCCATTAATCCCAACACTTGGGAGGCTCAGCAAAGCAGATCTTTATGAGTTACAGGCCAGCCTGGTCTTCACAATGAGTTCCAAACTAGCCAAAGGTAAACTTAACTAAACCTTGTTCCCACCCCCCTAAAAATACCCATACATAAACAAACACAAAAAGGGTCAAGCAAGGTGGTTCACAGTTCAGTGGGTAAAGGTGCTGGCCACCAAGCCAACAACCTGAACTTAACCGCCATGGTAGAAAAAAACAAATCCTGCAAGTTGTCCTTTGGCTTAGTCTCAAAACACACTATCAAGAAAAAAAAAAAGCGGGATTGGGGATTTAGCTCAGTGGTAGAGCGTTTGCCTAGCAAGTGCAAGGCCCTGGGTTCGGTCCCCAGCTCCGAAAAAAAAAAAAAGAAAAAAAAAAAAAAGAAAAAAAAAGAAAAAAAAAAAAAAAGCGCAGGGTTAGTAGGCTGCATTGTGGCTACTGGGGTTAGTGCCAGTAACTGGTTAGGATAGAGCAGGAGAACCCTAAGTTACAGGTTAACCTAGGCAACACACTGTCAGTGACAAAATAGTCAGTGACAGGGTGCTCCTCTCCTCTGATGTGCACGCAGCCCTGGATTCAAACCCCAGCACTGGGCACAAAGAAAATCACCTGGGGACCAGAGCATATGTCTGCCATCTCAGCCCTTACGAATTAAAAGCAGGAGGTTCAGGACTTCTAAACCAGACTCAGCTGTCAAGTTTGAGGTAAGGCTAGACTTTATGAGACCCAGCCTCAATAAAGAATAAAAGAAATAAATTTTCAAAAAGAAAATAAATAAAAGAAACAACAAATAAATAAATGATAAATGTAGAAGAAATAAAAGTTCTGTAATGCCAGAACTTAGAAGGCTAAGACAAGGCCAGCCAAGGTAAAGGTCCCTGCTTCATTAAATAACAACACCTTACATATTCCTACTAACATTTACCATTTGTAATTTTAATCAATTTACTTAATCTGGCACTATGTCTACAAATTTAACACTGAAAACCCTTTCAGAGTGAAATGAAACAATGTACACAACACAGAAATGGCAACTGTAGGAGCTTGTGAAGTAGCCCAATTGATTAAGTGCTTACCAAGCACAGGTGAAACCTGGACTGCATCCTCAACCTCTAAAAATAAGAGGTGGTAGCATGCCATCTATAATTGTAGCACTCAAGAGACAAAAGCAGGAGGACTGAAAGTTTGTGGTCATCCTCAACTACACAGTAATTGAAGCCTACTTAAACGAAAGACCCTGTTCTCAAGAAATTAAGAAAATAAAAATAAATAAATGACAAATGCAGTGTAATTATTAAATTGAGAAAGTAAAGCTTGGCAGCTCTGTTAGGTAACAAAAATATGAGGAGAGAAGGGAACTACAGTTTGGCAACTAAAAAAGTTGATTAAAAGAGATAAAGATTAAAAGTTACAGACAACTTACATGGGCAATGGGTAGCTAAAGTTAAGAAACCACTTCCAAGTGTACATACCAGCTTTTCAACAAGAATCTGGATACGCTACCCAAGTTGTATACCTTCCAAATGCATTGCTTAGTTTGCAAATTATTACTATAATTTTATAAAAATATAATATATATTATGTATTAATTATATATATAATTTTTATAAAAAGTTAAAATGACTTTTTGTAATAGGATTATGAAATTTTGCTTGAAGTAAACTCTCCCTAAAAACCGGTGTCTCCTAAATGGTCCTGCATCAGAATCACACTGAGTGAAAGTAAAACTGATGGGGACAAGGTGAAAAGTTTGTGCACTTTAAAAAATATTTTATATGTAGGGGTGTTTTGCCTGCATGTAGACTTCATGCATACAGTGCCCTTGGAGATCAGAAAGTTGGATCCCCTGGAGCAGGAGTCAGACAGCTGTGAGCTGTCTTGTGTGGGCTGAGAACTGAAGCTGTATCTTCTAGAAGAGCTGAACCATCTTTGCAACCCCAGAAATTTATTCACTTCTGAGAACTACTGACTAAACTGTGTTTAGCAAAGTCATTGTATATTAAATCCAGGCATAATGTAACTAAACTTTCTTACTTCTGCATCTAGCAGTCACTACAGCAAGCTTCTTTCTGATAATATGCATCTTAATTTAGAAATTTAGGGAGAGCCAAACCACTAAGAAATGATGTACTTGAAAGGCCAAATAACTAAAAACATCTTTCACCCTTTAGCATCTGAAATCAGCCACAACAGGGAAGATAAGCACTAATATTCAAATTATTTAACAGCTCCCTCCCCTAAGCCCCATCCAGAAAAAGTTGTTCTTTCCAACAATTTCATCATGATTTTAAACTAATATACAGTAAAATATGGTCTTATTTACATTTAAACATCTGAAAATTAACCTTAGAAACTCCAGCTAGAATGGTCATACCTGAAATCCCAGCACTCAAAAGGTTAAGACAGAAAAGACCATGGACAGTTTAAAGCCTGCCTGGGTCACAGAATGAGATTCTATCTCAAAGAAACAAAAGCTTCAGGTCCAATAAGGCATGTCTGGCATTAGTATGTAAGCACACCCAGTTACTAATGTGTAGCATTTCTAAGTAGATGTGGTGACACAGGCTTCTTATTGCAGCACTCGGGAAGCTGAGAGGAGAATATCTGAGTTCAGGGCCAGCATGGCTATGCATCAAGCCTGTCCACACAGACTTTTGTGGGGACTGGAGGTGGGAGTGTTATATATAATATAAAAATATATCTAATAAAATCGATGGAACTTTATTTGAGAGCTAAACAAGTATATCTCTGTAATCCCAAGACTCAAGGAAGCTTAGGCCGACAAACTACAAGGCCAGCCAGGGCTGCACAGAAAAACTCTGTCTCAAAGCAAAAAAAAAAAAAAAAAAAAAAAAAAAAATCACAATTCTTTGTTCTCAGATTCAAACTAGATTTTTATTTACCAACAACTAATTATGCCTGCCCACAGAAACAGTGAGATTAAAGCACCATGCAATGGAGGAAGTCACTCAGGACAGCACAGTACAGTATAATACTAATATGTAGTGCACATCCTAGAAGTTGTCTAGACCAGAAAGTGATTGGCACTTGCCTCTGCTACTTTACTTACTATACAAAGCCCTCTAACACCTTTCAAGTTAAGATAAAACAACCAATAAATTTAAATGTTTTTAGGAACATACAATTTAACCCAGCCTTTATGCAAACTACAAGAGCCTATGTCCTCAACCTCAAAGCTTTAGTATAAACTACTGACACCACTACTCACTGCTCCACCAGAATGGCTGTATATTTTTCCCACCAAAAGTAGGGCTATTGCACCATACGTTCATGGTCTCTGTAAAGAAAAGAAATCATTGTCTTGGTTTACATTTCCTTTAAAAACAAGTAAATGTTCTACAAATTTAAAGTCCTAGGCAGTAAATGCTGAAGTTTTCAAAAGAATCATTCCAATCTTTAATAAGCAGTCCCCCCTACACAGAATGATACTTATAAAAATACAGTATGTATGAACCACAAAAATTAAAATATATAAGCCTTTTTAACATGACAATGCTACTTCATGCTTCCTTAATTCAGGGATTCAGAAATATTTTTCAAGGTTTTAAAGTAGCTTTTTAACTTTTTTAAAGATAGTACTAAATAAAATAATCCATCTGAACAAGGCACACACCAATAATCCTAACAGAAGTGAAGAGGAATCCAATCTGGGCTACACGGCTAGTACAAGGCCAGCCAAGACTACACATAAGACCTTATCTTTAAGAAAAAGAGGGGTTGGGGATTTAGCTCAGTGGTAGAGCGCTTGCCTAGGAAGCGCAAGGCCCTGGGTTTGGTCCCCAGCTCCGAAAAAAAGAAAAGAAAAAAAGAAAAAAGAGAGAGAGAGAGAGAGAGAGAGAGAGAGAAAGAGAGAGAGAGAGAAAGGGAAAGGGAAGGGAAAAAAAAAATCAGACATGGTGGCTCAAGCCTGTAATTCTAGTACTAGGGAAGTAGAAACAGAAAGAACCAGAATTCAAGGCCAACTTGGACTACATAAGACCCTATTTCAAAAACAAACAAACAAAATCATGTAGAGAATATTCTTTCAGGTATCGACTGAGAAGGTCTATGGGAAAATAATATTTATTCATAACCACATTAACTAATTGGAATTCCTAGAATTCTGGTTATTGGTAAAGCCCGTATCTTTTCAAAGAGGTAAGATGAAATGTCTATATATATATGTCTCTGGGATTTCATTCAAAAAGCACCCAATGGAGGCAGTTACATAATTTAATACATTTGACTAAACTGTAATAAATGTTGAAGCAGGACAGTGTACACGTACAGGCTCATATTTCATGATATACAGCCTACCAAAAAGTTCGTCAGGAATTTAATATTGTCTAAAATAATCAGATAGTTTAGCAAGTAATCTAAAGTATCTAAGAGGAATGGGTATAAAAAGAGTGAATGAACTTTATGCTTTACTTAAAGGTATTCAGTATTTTTTTAATGCTATGATAAACAAAACTTGTTTTTGACGAGATATTGAAACTACCCTCGTTTTAGGCTAATGATGTCATTTAAGGCCAAGCCCTTTAGAAGTAAGGGATGGTATTGTTTATGCTGCTTAAAGGAAGTGTATACCCTGAGAAGTAACTTGCTGAAAACATTATGGTTTCACTCATACAAACTAGAGAACTATGAAGTCACAGGATGATATAGTCTTCATCAAAAGTACAGTCGGTCAACAGTAAAGTCTGTCCTTTTTGGTAAACCGAGAAATACAATTTATATGCTTTATGCCTGTTTGTACTCATGTGAATTGGCCAAACAAATTACCCTCAAAAGAACAATAGGGGTTGGGGATTTAGCTCAGTGGTAGAGCGGTTGCCTAAGTGCAAGGCCCTGGGTTAGGTCCCCAGTTCGGGGGAGGGGGGGACGACAATAGGGGTAGAAGTCATACTTAAAACTCATGTTTAAGACCTCTGATTCAATCCTCACCAAAAAGAAAAAAGAAAATCCCTAAATAACTAAATAAATGCAGTAAGTAACCCTGTGGAAGGCTAAACAATAGCATAAATACACTGACACATTTTCCCAATTATCTCAGGGCAAAACACCAATTTCTGAAATTATGTTATATGCCTTCCTATATGCAAAGAAAGAAAGACTCTCCAAAGCAGCCTGACTAGTAAGGGACTATTCTGCTTGGCTTAAGACCCATGGCCCGTTGCGGCACCCTGCAGTGTTGCTAGAAATCTGAAAAAGCACTGAATCTGAAAAATACAATTCTTTCCTTCTGCTTAAAAGAAAACTTGCTACCCCACTTAACTTTTCACATATTTAAATCTTTGCCAGTCACAAACTAACTGGTCAAATTAAATAAGCCTTAATAGCCTCCCATGTAAAAGGTGTACTATCACTAGAGTTACAAAGACTCTAACTTACATGATACAATGTCTACAATGTCTGCCCTTCAATCGGGAGCTCTTGTTACTTTTTACCAGAAAGTATATATAATTCAGTGGTCAATTCAAATAAGATACAAATTATTTTTAAAGTGTCTATTGAATACAGTGTAGCCATGACCTGAGTACAGTAGATAAAAAGGCAGGACACAGATGGCCTATATTTCCCACTACTGGGAGTGCTGAGGCAGGAGGAAAGCCGAGACAAGAGGATCAGCTTGAGCCCAGGAGTTCAAATCAGCAAGACTAAGATTCCATGTCTTTTCAAAGCTCCTCTGACAAAAATAAATCATTATATACAAGAAGTGCTGTTAGCAAACAAAATAAACTCAAACTCAAAATGACAATTCTGTAAAACTGACATAACGAGCACCTCAACATGAGAAATCACGATCCACTCTATTTCCAAAAACTTACCTTTTTGCACCTTTCTTTTGCAGATTTGAAATTCAGATTCTCACAATCACTGGCCTCTTCTTCTGTTTGATTCAATAGCATACACATTAGAGTGTCTCTCTTTCTATTAAAAACACCAGTAGAAAGCAATTGATTCAGCTTTCTAACTATGAAAACGAAAGTACTAACAAAAGCACGAACCCAAAGTCAGTCGATAAATAAATAAAATCAAGGACCCTGAAGACTAACAAAGTACACTGAGTAACCAAACAGGTGGCCAACATAACATCCTCCCCAACCCCCCACCCCTGCCATATTCCAATATAAATTTTACATAGCTGTTTCCAGGTAGAAACAAATACCCGTGTCTTGACAAGAAGTCAAGGAATTTAAGAGTGAAGCATAAGCCTGGATATTGGGATATGATGGGAAATGCCTGTTGTATCAGTACTTGGGAGAGGCTGAGTCAGGATGATTGCAAGTTCAAGGCAAACATGGACAACTTAACCCACACCATGTCTCAAAAATAAAGAAAATCTGGAGAAGGCTGGGGATGTGTAGCTAGATGGCAGAATGCTTGCCTAGAATGCAGGAGGCTCTAGGTTCAATCTCCAGTACAGAAAAAAGAAAGGAAAAATAAATACATAAACATATCAAACACACTAAGCCATTTCCAAACAGGTGAGACACCAGAGTGTGTGTGCTGTTGCAGGAAACAGAATGGAGAGCCATGAATGGGAGTCTCTGCACTTCCTATCTGCAAAAGAAAAGAATAAAAAGGTTAACTCTAAACTGAAAACAGATTATCTTCTTTACCTGTTTAAAGTAGTGCCCAGAACATTTTAAATCAAAAGGTGAAAATATATTGGATAAGATAGAGGTTTGGAGATGAACTCAACCTTCTGGTCATAACATTAATTTAACTGTAAAACATAGTTCCAGGGTCATTAGAGATTCAATCCCTACCACTGCCAAAGAAAAAGTCATGCGAACATTTCTTTGCAAACCCACCACACTTTGATAGTAAAGGTTCAAAAAACAAGGGACTCATCCCGTCTTCAATATTTCTTTAAGCTATAAGTAAAATTAGCAAAAGGTACCTCCTTATTGAAGAGTGATCCTCCGAGAAACTATTTCCAGCAGTTCTTAAGAACAGTAAAAAGGGTTCATTAACTCGAGGCTCTTGCTCTTTTAACAACTGACAGGTAACCTTTAGGGAAGCCCAAAGCACACACCCCTTTCTCCAGCCCCGCTAAAGTTAAAGGTTGATTTGAGGACAGGCAAATGCCTCAGCAGCACCTCTCTCCCCCGCCCAGCACCCGGTTCTCTGGGGATCCATCTGCATTTTGCATTAACCCATCTGCCCCAGTGCGCAAGCCAGAGGGTCGCAGAGGGCTGGGGATGAGGAGGCGGGGTGTGCCAGCCATCTGCACCCGCGCGCGTCCCCAGCGGCACACCTGGGGCCCGGCCCGCCCTCCCGGGTCGCGCGCGTCTGCCCCACGCGAAGCGCGCCCCCCGAGGAGAGCGGCGCGCAGGACCCGAGGGCGGGGCGGGAGCAGCCGGGGTTTGCGCTCTCCCTCGCGGCGGAGCGGACAGCTTGCTGTCGGGGGCCGGCGGTACCTTTTAGACAGGTCCATGAGGACCCCGGAGAAGAGCTTCTCCCCGAGGCGGAACGACACCACGAGCGCGTCCTCGATGATGTGGTCCAGCGTGACCCGCACCTCCGAGCCCGGGATGAGGTGCGATACCGCTGAGTCCCCGCCCGCCGGCGGCACGAGCGCCGGAGCTGGCGGCGGCCGTGGCGCGTCCTCCGGCTGCTCCGGGGCGGCCGGAGGCTGCTCGGGCGGCGGGACCGGGACAGCCGCGGGCTCAGGCGGCTTCGCCTCCTCAGCCTCGGAGCTACCAGCCAGCTCCCCCGGCGGTGGCGGCGGCGGCGGCGGCGGCAGCGGCTGCTCGTCGGCCTGAGGGGCGGACTGGCGCCCATCGGCCTCGCCGTCCGGCACCGCCGCCTCCGTGGCCGTGACCGGGAGGGGGGTGCCGGCCTCACTGCCCGGAATGGGCTCTAGCTCCGGCTCGGCCTCACCGGCGCCCCCGTCCCCGGGGGACGCCGCGGTCGCCGCCGCCTCAGCAGCCACGGCCGCCATTTTCTCGCTGGTTTCTCCCTCCTCCGACTCGGGCTGCGGCGGCGGCGGCAGCGCGGCTGGGATCCCGAGGCCTTCCCCTCCCTCCCGCTAACACTCTCGTCCCGCCCTTTCCCTGATGCTCGTGATTGGCACCGCGCCATTGGCTCCGCCTTCCACCCCCTTCCTCACTTCTGTCAACCCATTGGTCAGGAGCAGACGTCTGTCGCGGGCTGGGTCCCGCCCCCTCCCTCAGAGTAGGAACTTCCCATTGGTTAGGTGAGTTGTCAAGTGGCGAATCTAAAAGGAGTTTGAGGGGCGGGCCGAAGGATGGCAAAAGCGGCGCCCTGTGCTTACAGCCTGTATCTATTGGTTGGGAGGGAAAATACCGCTTTAGGATTGGTTTATGCTCCTGCCCATACTCGGCCTGTTCTTCGGAGGTGGGAGATGGGAAGGAAACGCGAGTCGTGCCAGTTCTTTCAAAGACTCCCCAAGGGAGGAATAGCGGGAGAATGCAGAAGGGGAACCACTTCCCAAGAATCTTTGCGCAGAGATCCTTAGAATAAATGTTATTTCTAGGCGTGGATTTGCTTGTGCCCAAGTGTGGGCACAACAGGCTTCTGTGGGAAAGATAACTAAAGTTCCAAAATAATCCTCAAACACTTTCTGGGTGCCTATTCTGCTAGACAGATTATGAGGTGCTGGAAATGGGACGACATACAAGACATTCTCCATAACCACATGACAGGAACTCCAGCATGCACACAAGCAGTGCTTTCCTTGGTTTCACTTTTTAGAAAATAAAGGACTAATCTCTAGGGACCTGCTAGTTTAAAAAAAGGAAAATTCTAACGAGAAGACAGACAACTGACATGCTAAGTTAACTGAAGTCCTTAAATCCACGGAAAGATTATTGGAGCCTTTTCTTTCCTTGCCCTCTTCCCTGCTGTGTGCAGAAAGAAAGAAGAAGAAAAAAAAACTCCATCTAGGCATGGAGCAGCACTTGGGAGGCACAGGCAGAGATGGCAAAATTCTAGTCCACCCAAACTTAATAATGTTTTTGGAATAGACTGGGTGAGACCCTGTCTCAAGAAAGGAGAAATGAGGGGTAGGGGTCCCTCCAGTGTCCTAATGTCCTTGTTTTCCTTTTGGGGGTTTTGTTTTGCTTTTTGAAACAGGGTCTCTGGCTTGCCTGGAACTCGCAGAAATTGGCCTGCCTCTCTCCACCTCCCAAGTGTTGCGTTTAAAGACTAAGTCTATTTTAAATCTGTTAAGTCTAGAAGGAGCCACTGTGTTCATTTCTTGCAGAATTGTTCCTCAGCCAGCCCTTTCTTGTAGGAGCGATGAGAGGCACTGAGAACATCTACAAAAGAGAAAAAAGATAGTTACCGATGTGGAGCGAAGAATGAAATGGAGATGATTCATTGAATACCATATATCAATTTCTAGTACAATCTTACATGGTCCTTGCAATTAGACAAGTACTATTATACCCATTTTATTTAAAAACTGAGTCAAAAAGGTTTCTAGTGTCATTTAGCTAATTACACAGTCATAAATCCAGTATTTTCTATAGAAAAGACAAAATGACAATAAGCAAATATTAGCCAATGCAGGGGTTGGGGATTTAGCTCAGTGGTAGAGCGCTTGCCTAGCAAGCACAAGACCCTGGGTTCGGTCCCCAGCTCCGAAAAAAAAAGAAAAAAGAAAAGAAAAAAAATATTAGCCAATGTTCTATTTAGAGTCTAGCAGTTCTGAGGAAAGTGGAAGTCCAATAGAAGATGCCAGTCAAGGAGAATTCAGAATCTTCCTGTAAGATAACAGGGAAAATGGAGTTTGTTTAGAGATCACTATGTAACACTGATTTTCCCATAACCTCTCATTTAAAATCCTGTATTTTGGGGGCTAGAGAAATGGCTCAGCAGTGAGGACCATGTGCTTCTATTGCAGAAAACCCCAGTTGGTTCCAGTCCCAAGAGCAGGTGGCTCACAACCATCTGTAACCCTAGCTCTAGACAATTCAGTGCCCTCCCCAGCCTTGTGCACAAACCTACTCTCGGGCATACATAAATGAATAGCTAAAAGTAGTAAAACTAGCCAGGCATGGTGGTACATGTTTTTAGTGAAGGAGACAAGCAAATGTGGATCTCAGTTCAAGGCCATCTTGGCTTATATAGCAAGTTCTAGACCAGGTAGGGCAACTATCATAATGAGACCCTATCTTAGTAATCAGTTTTCAAAACCCATTAAATATGTTTTAGCTCTCTTTACAGATGAAAAACTGGGCCTTCCTCAAACAAATCTGTGCTTGCTAACATGCACACACATTGGTTTTGATACCTAGCAGAGTAAGAAAGCCGAAAACCTCTCTTATGGGGATTACATTACGCTTACACTTAAACATGCACAGGTCTTTCCTTACAGAATTTTCATTATGACACTACGTCTGTAGTTCACCACCATCAGCTAATTAAACAATAACATACAGTCTGTGAAGCCATGACACCCTGAATCCTCACACTGTATAATCTCCCACAGTGATGAAAATAAGACTTGGGTCCCGGTACCTCATCACTCCTCAGCATAATTACAAAATTCTGCAGTGACTCGATTAAACCTCTGATATATCACCGACTGTGGCATGCATAACAAGGCACCCTCCAGAGCCACAGTTTTCACTGCGCAACTCAAGAGACTCTAGTCACCTGGGTTCCCTTCGGATCGGCTCTTCTGCTTTGCCATTAAGACCTTCTCTCCAATCTTATTCTATCCAGTCTATTCTCTACAAATCTTCAAGCTTTCTAATACCAGGAAGGTCCAGTCCGCATCTTTCTCCTATTCATTCAAAAACATCGAAGGACTACTACACATCAGTAAACAGTGAAACAAGCAGAAGGCACACCATAAGAATATATATATATATATATATATATATATATATATATATATATATACTGCCCACATGGGCCTATTTCTCTAATTGGTGAGTTATAAAATAATAAATAAGATGATGGAAGAGTCTGGGATTCTATAAGAGAAATAAACAGGCTGGGGTAATAAAGTAGACAGACAAGGCAGCAGCAGAGTGCACCCTTTGAAGAAGTTGGGCACAAAAAGGCCTCTCCGAAGACGGGACACTTTACAAATGCAAAGGAACAGACAGAGACAGTTCTTTGCATTGCTGGCTGAACATTCAGGTCACAGAAGAAGAGCAGTCTCTTAAAGCCCCAAGGCCAAAGAGGGCTTCGCACGGTCAGAAAGAGAAGGAAGCCCATTGGCAGATGAAGACAATGGCCACGAGGATAAGTAGGTAAAATGAGGATGAAAAGAAAACAGGACTTAAATGATTATGCCTTGTAAGAAATTCTCCCCGCGGGGACCCCAGATCTAGCAGAGAACCTGGCTCTTAGGTTTGCAGTGTAGCCCAGGCGCCTCTGCCATCAGATTCCTCCTGGAATGGAATTGTCATGGAGAGATCCTCGATAGTCGAGTGCTAGATGGGTCTGGAGAGGTAGGTGGTAGGATGGATAGATAAATAGTCAGAGGCTTGGACACATGGATAGGTGGGAAGATTAAGGAATCCGGCAGGAGTGGCAGTGCTCCAGAGAGCTGGTGTGGACTGTGCGTACTGTGCTTTCACAGTGGCTTAGCTCTGTGTTGTGGCACAGCCCCAGGGAAGATGGATCCTCCAGCCTGGTTGGTAGCTGGGCTGTGACAGGTGTGCAGAACCTCTGAATGGAAACTTTGTTAGTGTGCGACACCTGGATAATGATCCTCATTTAACATCTGTCACCATAGTCTAACATTTCACAATGGTCTTGTGCCCAGGGAGCATCTAGGCAAGGTGTTGCTGCCCATAGAGATGTCTTGCCAGGTATCCAGGTATAACGGTGGCATCAAGGACCCTACACCCATGACATCTTCTCCACTGGACATGAGCAGCATCCCCTAGAAGCCAGAGATTCCAGAACACACATACCAGCACCTCTTCAAGGAGAGGAAGGAGAAGCCATCGTTACCTCTCTACTGTGAGAGGACTCCATCAGTAGCCAGCGACAGTGTGGACAAAATTACTATGGTGAGAACTAAAGCTACCCACATCCTAGTGAATTATCTCACCGCAAATCAGACCTAGGAGAGCATCTGGCATTTTGAGAGACAAGCAGGATTGAGAGCTACTTGGCTATACACAGCACAAGGGCCTTTGCACTGAGACCAAGCAGCTTTGAAGGGCAGAAGCACTCCATTAGTTAAAGCCGCAGAGTGTTCTCTCCACCACACAAGACACCCCTCCCTCGCCCAGTAAGCAGAAGTCAGCAGGCTGCTTCATCTTACTTCCTCTCCGCCTAATCTGGCCCAAATCCTAGCACCATGGACCACGGAAGTGGGAATGATAAGAACTCACCAGGTAAACAGAGCTCCTTTAGACCAAGACCAACCTGTTACTCTGGTCGTGAAGGTTTTGCCAGCTAGCCCTACAAAGGAGCCCAGAGTCCTCCCCAGAGGCTGAGACATATCCAGGCCACCTGAGTAGCTGAAGATCCAGCAACCTTCAAATTGCCCAAAAACGATGTCCCAGTGATAGAAGGAAAAAAGCAAACACTGAGCCCGTACGCTCAGACCCCATGACTTGAGTTCATGCTCATTTCTTTCTAGAAGGCTTTGAGCAGTCCCAGGAACTCTGCTGAGTAACCTCAGCTCTGAAATAGGGATGTAGTATTTTTAAGTGGAGGCTAGAGCGACATTCCTCAAAGAGATTATCCTTTGTGAACGAAGCTGTTCTGTGCTGGATGGGGAAAAATAAAATGTTAGCTGTGCTGACTGGGGGACCTTGTGACCTATTTTTGTATCTCTTGTCCTAGAGAGGGACATTAAGCCATGACTCCTGAGTAAACAATGCTTACATGATTCCTAAACCTAGACTTCTCGATTCTTTTCCTGAGATCATCACAAGCGTCAACGGAGATGTGACCCTACTAACCTGCACAGCAGTGTCTTCCTGATGTTTCCTAGCCTGGTCAGCAGGACTGACCCTATCTGAGAGCCGGGTACAGCTCACAGCCAGACTTGGTAAGACCCCGGCTCTGCACACTGAAGCTAGAGGCTATGTGTTTTTCATTAGCCTGATGGGCCTCTGCTGTTAGTGCCTTGCTATTAAATGTCACAGAACAAATACTAGTCTCCCAGGGCCTCTCCTGAAAGTGAAATTAGCTTAGCTCCAATTTGGTCAAAGAACTTCCTATGGGAAAAAGCTGAGTCTACTAAGTCCATATTGGTAAATGCATCCTAACTGGGCTTGTTGTGGTCTTGTGTTCTTCATTCCCAGAGCTTGAAGCTCATTCGTGCTAAATAGGTGCTCACTAAGCACCTGTAGGTACTGGATGTATATTCTTAAGAGGAAAGATAGCAAGTAAGGAGGTAAGCTTGAGGTTCACTTGAAATCACCTTATTTCAATTACCTTATTAGGTCAAGACCTGGGATTTTGTTTGTGAGAGGAAGAGGAAAAATTCAGATCTCTTCTATAGCAAAAATATTTCCCACCAAGTGAACTGCATGCTTTGTGTTACACATCTTACTGAGGAGAGAAAACAAGCAAATGCCTTTTTTTCTTTTTCCTTGCTGTGCATGGGCCTATTGTCTTGAACACTGTCACAAATGCTTGCTGGATTTTGTTTGGGGCAGTAATATGTTTTACTTAATGAGCCAATCTCACAAAGAAGCCCTGGAGTCTAAAATTGTCATAAAAATTAATCTATCTGTGTTATCTCCTGTATTGACAATAAAAATCCTTGCTACTATCTCAGAAGGAGGGAGGGAGGGAGGGAAACAGAGAGAGACAGAGAGGGAGGGAGACAGACAGACAGACAGACAGACAGACAGACAGAGACAGACAGAGATCCACCTAGGGCTGAGCATGGTAGAACATGCCTATCATACCAGAGCTAGAAGCCATTGGATCAGGAACTCAAGGTCTTGGGTCCTCTTTGACTTCACATTGGGTTCAAGGTCAGCATGTCAAGCATGAGACCCTGTTTCACAAAAGAAAGAGAAAAGAAAAGAGAAACCAGGCAGGCCTAGTGATACACACAACACTCAGAAGATAGAGTCAGGAGGATCAAAAGTTCAGAGTTCAAGGCCAGACTGTAATGCATAAGGCCATGTCTAAGTAAGAATCAAAAAGAGGTCCAGATGGATGGAGCAAGGCCTCATGGCTCCCACACATAGTTCCAGTACTCAGGAGACTGCAGTAGGAGGGTTTTGACAGCTTTGAATTCCAGACTCAGCTAGACTACCAGCTGGTCCTGACTGCCACAGACTTTAGCTACAAGCTCTGTATGGTGCTAGAGTACTGGCCAAGTCTCAAGAATGTTTAAACTTCAAGGCTGAACCTGTGTCTGCTTCCAGCCAATCTCTCTCTGTCCAAAATCTCCATGATCTCTATGATAAGTGATTTTACTGTTTGTCCAGTTACAAGCTACTTTTTAAATACCGACTGTTTAGAAGATTCCTTTGTAATTACGTCTGTTTATATGTGGGTAGTACACTCACATGCAGATGCCCTTACAGGTCAGACGCTTTGGATCGTGTGGAGCCGGAGTTACAAATGGTGCTGACACGGGTGCTAGGAACCAAACTCAGATCCTCTGGAAGAGCAGCAAGTGCTCTTAAACACTGCGCCATCTCCCCAGCCCCTGCATATTTTGTTTAATTTCACATAATAACTACCTATCAAAAGAATTTGGTTGTGTGTGTGTGTGTGTGTGTGTGTGTGTGTGTGTGTGTGTGTGTGTGTGTAGACACCATGAGCATGCAGAGATCAGAAGAGAGTAAGAGTGTTTGAACCTGCAGAGACCGGGAGAGAGCACTGGAGCCTGCAGAAGTCAGAGGAGGACATTGAAGCCTGCAGAGACCAAAGGGTGTCATTAGAGCCTTCAGAGGTCAGAGGAGAATATCAGATCCCCTGATACTGATGTTTGCAGACGGTCGTGAGTGTGCACTGACACACGGATGCTGGGAACTGAGGAACTGATCCCAGATCCTCTTCAAAAGCACCAAGTGCTCATGATCACCAATCCATCTGTCCAACCCCAGGATTTGGTTTTGGGTCTTCTGCTTTTTAAATTATGTAACATTATTTTCTTTTGGGTGTATTTTGGAATACACACCATATGTATTCCAGGCCAATCTGACACTTTTGGTGATCTTCTTGCCTCTGCCTCCCAAGTACTGGGATCACAGGACCATCCTACCGCGCCTGGCTGCATAGTATTAAGTGTATAACGTAGATCTCCAATCACATTATGAGTTATTTTAAGAATACTAAGTTATTAACAACTAGATCCAGAAACTCAATCTGATTGGTGTATCTTGGATTAATCATACATGGTTGCTGCTGGACCCTGCCCCCAACCCCAATAATGAAACCTGAGAAAGACTTCTGAAAAAAAAAAGCCCAAGCCTTAGGGTGTTGGCTCACAGAGGGAAATATGCTTAAGTATGGCTTAGAGCTTATTTTATTTTCTCTGGGCATGCTTATTCTGGAAACTGAGTAATCGGGAGAAGACAACATGGGGCAGAGACCAGGGTAAAGGGAATGGCTTTAAAGACTCCTGGGATGTATGGTGCAGGCAGAGTTGTGCAGTGACGTTTTCCTCCGCTCCTGGGATTTCTGTCTGGAAGCTGGTATTTCTGTTCTAGAATTAGTTTACCTGCTCCTAGATGGAATCAGGAAAGCTCAGCCCCTGGCAAATTTGTCAGGCACTGGTTCTCTTTGTGCCTCAGTGATTCTCAGTGCACTTTGGAATTCGAGAATCTGCGAGAGCTGCCTGCACACGTGGTATGAACCCATCTAGATAAGATAGAAACAACTAGGCCAGGCATAGCGCTTCACACGTGTGGTCCCAGAGCCTGGGAGGCCAAGAAACTAACAGGAAACGTTAGGGGCCATTCCTAAGCCTAGTCTCTGTGTCTTGGCCTGGATACTGGTTACACAGGTTCTGTTAAGCTTTTTATAACGCCAGCTTTGCTCTCCTGTGTACCTTTCTGCAGGTAAACTGTATTGACTACAACTGCTAGTGCCATCGCTTCTTATTAACGGTAGTCAGGTATTTTATGGCTATAAGTCAGGACTCTGACTTAACCCCATCCTTGTGCACAGGGCAGCTGTGGAGGCACCAGCAGGGATTGTGTCCCTTCTGAAAGCTCAACTAGGGAAGAGGCCATGTGGTGTTTGATTGACCTGTCACTGAGGGGAGCCCAGACCATCATTTCCAATGTGTCTTGGAGCATGCTTTTAAAAGGGGTTAGCATTAGAAGACAGCCTTCCCTGGAGTGGCCGAGTGTTACCTAGTCCTTCAAAGGCCTGATGGGCAAGGCAAGGAAGAACCCACCTTTTTGCTGCTTGCCTGCCTGCTGGATCTGAGATACCAGTCTTCCTTGGCCCTTGAACTGGCATTTACACCAGTGGCTCCCTTTGTGATTTATAGGACCTTGGTGTACAAACAATGTTAGCTTTTCTAAGTTTCCTGCTTGCAGGCAGCTGGGTAGGGTAAGTTTTTCGCCTCTATATCAAACAAGATAGTTGTTTTTAAAAGAAAAGACTTTATATTGCTCAGACTGACCTCAAACTCCTTATTGTGCCAGAGAATGACTCTGAACTCTTAGTCCTCCCACCTCCACCTCCCAAATTGGTGTTTAACACCATGCCCAGTATATGCTGTCTTTGTCATTATCGTTACTGTCTGTGTATGTGCACACTTGCTTTCTGTGGACAGCTTCTTGGAGTTGGTTCCCTTCTAATTTTCTGTGAGTTCTTGGAATTGAATTCAGGTTGTCAGGTTACTAAGCAAGAGCTTTACCTAATGAGCCATCTAACCTGCCCCACTGTTTTATCTCTTTTGAAACAGATTCTCCCCCTATAGCCCAGCCTAGCCTGTTACTCACTATAGAGCCCAGGCTGTCCTCCACCTCTTGGTGAACCTTCTACTTCGATATCAGTGCTGGGATAGTAGGAGCCACCAAGCCAATATCAGTTCCATTTCCCTTAAGAATCCCGATTAATGCAGACACTTGCAAGCCCATGTGAATACCGACTGCATTCTGTTCCTGGGTGTTAAGCAGAGGCAGCCCACAGCTAATGGCCACAGGAGCCTGCTCCATAGGGCCGTTTGAAATGTGCAGCTAGCTCCATAAAACCAAGCTGAGATAGAAGTGTAAATATCAGAGAAGACACATTTCTGTGCCCCAATCTCACAAGCCTGTCACTTCAGTGCAAGAGTCCCAGGAAAGGGGAGAGGATCCCTCAAGGTATCCTGCAAGAGCTTGAGAGCACAGTAACGAGGCAGAGCTCACCAAGATCCCCTCAGAAGCAAATGCACCATGGCTTTAAGGTTTAAACAACACATGGAAGGATAGCTCAAATTCCCCTCCCACACACACCTCTGCAGACCGTTCAGAGCTGCTGATGCTCCTGGGAGCACCGTCTTTCTGTGCTTCCTGCTTATGGTAACGTAGCCTCACTCAGACCAGCAGATATAAAAGGGCCAACGCACTGCACAGATAAACACTGACAACAGTCTCCATCATGAAAGCCACAATTAACTTTTGGTGAGTACCTACTGTGTGCCAGGCAGATGCAGCCACCAGGTAAGCTTAGAGAACTAAGCACTGTAAACTGTAGGCGCTATCCTGAGACTCCTTCATACCCTGGGTGTTAATTCCTCCTCCTCTCCACCATGCTTTGAGTGCACACGTGCATGTGCACCCACACACACGTACACACTTTAAAATCATCATCATCATCATCATCATCATCATCATCATCATCAGACTTAATTTACTTATTTTTCTTGTATAAAACTTTTAGCAGCCACAGCTGGAGTCTGGGTCCTCTGAACGGAGACTCTGGTGTGGGTTTCCACAAGATGGTCAGTGAGTTCCTGATCAGGAATCTTGGTGAACAGATTCTTTTTCCAGAAGTCAGGGTTGAGGTAGCTGCAGGTTTTGAAAATGGCATCAAAGGTGGCCTTGGCAAAGCTGCCCAGGGTGGCAATGCAGCCCCTGGCTGATGTACAGTAGTCATCCATACCAGCCATCAGCAGCAGTTTCTTGGGCACACGAGCAGGACGATGCCAGTGTCTCCGAGGCAGAGATGAGCTCCACCTGTGAGAGTCAAAGTAGCCTGTCACCTTACACAGAACAGTGTGGGGCTTGCCTGTCTTGTGCCCCCTGTAGCCTCTCCACACTGGGACAACGGAAAGCTTGGCCAGGATGCTGGCCCCTCGGATAGCAATGGCCACCACCTTGGAGCACTTGGCACCAAGACCAACATAACCATTGTAGTCCCCAAAGCCACCAAAGGACTTAAACCTGGTCCAGTGGCCAGCCGCAGTCTGCTTCTGCACCGGCAGTCTCTTCATTCTTTAGGGATGTGCCCAAGAAAAAGCCAATGACCTCGGATTCCTTAATGGGCAGTGAGAACAGGTAGAGCTCCTCCAGGGACTTGAACTTCATGTCCTTGACCAGGCGTCACCGCATGGTGACAAGGACCCATTCCTGGTCTTTGGCTTTACCTCCACAAGCCCCTCATCCTGGTCCTCTGGGCCACCCCTCGACACTGGCATCTTCTGGGTGTTTCCCCAAAGAAGAAGCAGCCTCACGTGTACTTTTGTAATGTCTTGTGTGGCCCAGTCTCATCTCAAACTCCTGGGTTCAAGTGATTCTTCCAACTAAGTCTGTAGATGTGTAACACCATGCAAAAATGTGACTGCTGTGCCAACATAGCTTTTTTTTTTAAATTGTTTTTGTTTTTTGTTTTGTTTTTTTTTTGTTGTTGTTGTTGTTGTTCTCGTGTGGAGCGGGGAGCAGATGTATGCCATGCTACATGTGTGCATCACAGGACAACCTGCAGGGATAGGTTCTCTCATCCCATCATGTATTGCTTGGGAATTTTACTCAGGCCACCAGGCTTGGTTACAGGCACCCTTATTCCCTCTCACAGGCCTTCAGTGTAGTTTCTGTTTGTTTGTTTGTTTGTTTGTTTGTTTGTTTGTTGTTTGTTTGCTTGCTTCCTTGCTTCTAGATTCACCTATTTTATGTACATGAGTGTTCTGCCTGCACATGTTTTAAACTTGACCTTTTAAACTGAGGGTCTGGAAAGAAGCCACACCTTGTACCGAACCTCCTGCAAGGTCGGTTAACTGATTCACACTTCAATGATGGCACCGGGGAGATGACTCAGCTGTTAAGAGCACATGGTGCACTTGGAGAAGACCTGGGTTTAGTTCTTATCACCCACGTGGTGGCTCAAACCATCTGTAACTGCAGTTCTACGGGATCTGACCCCATCTTCTTGGCCTCTTTGGGAATCAGGCACAAAGGTGGTGCACATACATACATACATACATGCAGACACACACTCATTCACATACAAAGAAGTAAATAAATCACTTTTAAGGAAAAACTTAAATGATTTTGGAGAGGTTGTAATGTTGCAAGTTCAGAGCTTAATTACAATTTATCTTGACCTGTCTTTAGCCTCCTAAATAGAGATCCCTTGCCTACCTCTGTATCTGAACTAAAATTTGTGTGCCTATAGGAAAAAACAAACAAACAAACAAAACCTTTTAAAATGTATTAATGCTAGTTCCTACCACCCAAAAAGCTAAGCCTGCCATCCGATAGCATCTGAAACCTTTGGCTGAGATGTCCCTGCTTTGCTGTAACCCACCCACTCAATATTTCCACCAAAACATTTGTGAGAGTACTTTCTACATCCTAACCACTAGACCACCAGAGACGCGACCACCAATGTATTTGCACAGTGCCTCGATGTGTGACTTTCTCTTCTGGTACTGTAGAAACTTCAAACTGTCACCATATTGGAACATGGAATCTGCTCAGAATCCGTGTTCCTGTGTCGTAGTCACTTACAGTTGGCTTCAGAATAAACTATTTCGTATCCCCTTGGAGGTGAGAATTGTTTGATTTTTGTATGATGATCCCAGAGATCCTACTCTGGGGACCAGTGTCTCCCCTGCCCATATTGGCTTGCCAGAGAGACTGATGACGAGGGCTGTAATTCAGTGGTAGAAGGCACCAAGCTTGTGTGAGGCCTTAGGTTCATTCTCTGGTGCTACCAAGATTAAACAAATAAACAAGCGGAACAGTCAGGCCAGGTGCGGAGGAACAGGGATGTGACCCGAGCACTCAGGAAGAGCTACCAGTGGGTTCCGGGCCATCCTGGACTACATGAGATCCTATCTTGAAAAAGAAAAGGGAAAAAAAAATGTAAAAATGCTATATGCAAGCCGGGCAGTCGTAGTGCAGGCCTTTAATTCCAGCTCTCAGGAGGCAGAGACAGGTATATCTCTGTGAGTTCAAAGCCAGCCTGGTCTATAGAGGGAGTTCTAGGACATCCAAGCTTACAGCGAGAAACCCTGTCTCAAATAACAACAACAACAAAAATCTATATGCATACAGCTCTACATAGAAAAGACCCCTGTGTGGCCAGTAGGGCAGATTAGTGGGTAGTAATATTTCCTTTAAAAGCCTGAGTTCCATCCCTAGAACTCTCAAATACCCGCCTTACAACGTATGCACACACGCATGCAAACACTAAGTACAGTGAAATTACAAAAGTCCCATGGAACTTTAAACACAGTGAAAAGCTCCGTGAAATCCGTCTCGGCCACCGCCGCTTCCCTTGCAGGCTGTACAGAGCCTGCATACAGGAAGCTTTCACAGCATCTGTAGTATTAGCAAACAATTGGCTGAAGAACTGATTTCTAGGTGGTAGATCCCTGTGGGCTTGCTTTCTGTCCAGGTACGCGGTTCCAGTATCCCAATCGTCTAACTCTTCTACAGTGAACATGGATTTCTTAGGGAGGAAACACACAGAATGCTCGGAATGTGGCTTCAGTGGTCGAGAACTTGCCTTGGTGTGCTGATGGCTCCGGGTTCCATAGGAAGCCGGACAGGGAAAGAAGGGAGAGATGGAAAAAGGAAGAGGGGGAAGGGAGGAAAAAATAAGTGGAGAAAATAGAGCCTGGGCTAGACTTGATGGTTCATGCCTGAAACCCCAGCTCTTGGGAGCTAAAAGTAGGAAGATGAAAGCTAGCCCTGCCTACAAGAGACCCTGTCTCAAAAACAAAAGTGGGGGAGTGCCCTGAGGTCATCTTCTAGCAGGAGAATCCCAAATCTGGTGCCTGAATAAGTACAGAGGGTGACTGGGTTCCCAGAATCTCCTTGATCTGATTCCTAAGAGAGATGAGAAGTGGGGAGTGAGGGGGGATGGGGGAATGGGGGGGGATAGGGGCGGTGGAGCGTGGTCCAGCAGGCTGCCCTTGCATTTCTGTGGGTCACAATACATTCTCTGCTGTGGTGGGTTTGCTGGGTGAAGGAGAGAAGCATGTCCCAGAATAGCTTCGCGAGGACTCTAAATGATTCATAAAGCACGTTTCCTTTCCAGCAGAGGCAAGGCCTGAGTCTTGGCTGACTCTTTCAGGCTGCTTTGGAGGCGGCCTAGCCGCTGGCCCTGGAACCTTTAGAAGCAAACCCCTTCCTCTAGAAACCGGCCCTGTACTGTTGTGTCAAAATCCATAGTCCTTCCAGACCCGGGCTGGCCCAGCCCAATCCATGAATGCTGAGGAAGCCAGGAACAGTCAAGCAGATTTAGATGTTCTCTTGACCTTGAGGCAGTTAACTCGGCAGAGCTATCTTGTGGGGCCCAGCAGAGTTCTGGAATAAAAGAGGCGAGACCTCGTTGGCCTGTTGGAGCTCTACTCTTTCGTTCAGCTTTGGTCACCATAGTGACTTCATTCTGAAGCCGCAACCCTGCTGTTATTTCCTCATATTCATTTATAATAAGACCACCCTTGAGTTCTCCGCCCACTGGGGAAGCAAGTACCGGATGCATTGGAAAACGAGAGGCTAATGCAATGGGGCCTAGGATGGTAGGAAGGTCCTCTGCTGGGCAGAGGGGCAAAGGTCAGAGCTGGGAGGGAATTCAAGTGCCTCTGGGTCCCAGCCCCATTGTGGTATAGCCAGGTTTGAAGCAGAAGCCCTGAGCCTTGGCCTTGTCGTTCTCATTGCATTTGGTCACGATAGAAGCACAGAGCCCTAGATTGCTTGGCTCTTGGTCTTTTGCACCAAGCTGGGTTCATACTTAGCAGGATTATCAAAAGTTGTGGCAATCAGATCCTAAGCCTTTCATTAGTGGCCTAAACTAGAACTTTTGTTGCCAAAGACGCACATCTGACACAGATTTGCAAGTGCATTAGCTCATTTCATTCTAAAAATTATAATGCTCTTTAAAAATGAGAAGCCTAGGGGCTGGGGATTTAGCTCAGTGGTAGAGCGCTTACCTAGGAAGCGCAAGGCCCTGGGTTCGGTCCCCAGCTCCGAAAAAAAAGAACCAAAAAAAAAAAAAAAAAATGAGAAGTCTAGCTGTAGGTAGTTCAGGCTGCAGGGTCATGGTGGTCCAGGCCTGTAAGCTCAACATTAGGGAGGCTTGGGAGGACTAGGAGTTCAAGGTCATCCTCAGCTACTTTGTGGAGGCTGCTTGGATACACAAGAACCCGTCTCCAAAGAAGATGGGGGTGAGAGCTTGAGAAAGTAAGAGCAGAGTGCTGCCAAGTGGTGGTGGCACATGCCTTGAATCCCAGCAGGCAGGTGAATCTCTGTGTTCAAGGGCAACCTGGTCTACAGAGTGAGTTCCAGGACAGCCAGGGCTACACGGAGAAACCCTATCTCATATTAAAAAAAAAAAAAAAAAGTCTTAAAATTAAAACAAAAAACAAAACAAACCCAACCTGGAGCGATGACTCAGCAGTTAGAGCATTTTTAACCCATGAAAGTTTGGATCTCCAGAACACACTTAAATGGCTACTCAAGGGCTCAGGAGGCAGAGAGGAGGATCCCCAAGTCAGCTAACTAGCTAGAGGAGCCATATCAGTGAGCTCTGGGATTAACTGAGAGACCTGTCTTGATGAGAGGTAGAAAGCAATCAATGAAGACTCCAGAAATCAACCTTGGGCCTCCACAGGCACCTGCACGTGCATATCTGCATTCGTGCCCACAAATAAGAGAACACTCAGAAACATACACACTACACACCTACAAAAAACAAAACAAAACAAAACAAAGCCTGAGACTTACAGTCAGGGACAAATGGGAGTCCTGACTATTTAACAATACATGATTACACACACACACACACACACACACACACACACACACACACACACACACACACACACACACTTTGGGGAATGAAAAACCACCAATATAAAGCTTTACCACACAACATGTGCAGATTGGAGGGTGTTTTGTTTTCTTTTGTTTTGTTCTGTTCTGACAGTCTTTCTGTGTAGCCCGGGCTAGCCTTAAACTTGGCATCCTCAGGCTGGAGAGATGGCTCAGCAGTTAAGAGCATTGACTGCTCTTCCAGAGGTCCTGAGTTCAAATCCCAGCAACCACATTGTGGCTCACAACCATCTGTAAAGAGATCTGATGCCCTCTTCTGGTGTGTCTGAAGACAGCTACAATGTACTTATATATTAATAAACAAATAAGTCTTAAAAAAAAAAAACTTGTCATCCTCTTGCCTCTGCTTCCTGGGTAGGATTATAGGCCATTAGCCCTGGCCCAACCCAATTCTTTTTGTTGTTGCTTGTCCCTTCTTTCACTTGACTTCTGAAACAGGCCTTCCTGTAACCCAGGCTGGCCTTGAACCCCTGATACTGCTCCCTCAGCCTCCCTAGGGCATATTCTGACAGCCTGCAGGGCCATTCCTCACTAGTGACTAGGAGTGTCACGAAGCTCATTCATCCAGGCAGTGACTTTGGAGTCTCTAAGCTGTGTGGTCCGTTCCTTGCTATAGTACTTCACGCATGCGCATATAACTTTCCTGAGCCCAGGAGACCATGCTTCATCCAGTGACTGTGAAGATTACATGAACATGCATGAGGACAACAGCACTGTGAAGTGGGCTTAAAGCAGTTTCTATTATTGGAAGATCTGAAAGTGGTTTCTTCCTATAACTACAGGGAGGATGTGACTGGTCTCCATTCTACTCACCCTGTTGCCCAACCAAACCTACCCCAAGGTCTTCTTTTACTTCAGGACAACCAGGAAGAAACAGAGGCGAAAGGTGAGGGGGTAAAAGATACACCTCAAGCAAGACTAGTCTCAGGAGAGTACAAAAAGACACTTGCATCATTAGCCACCCGTTAAATGCAAACTTCGAGGAGACAGAGTTACTCACTGGATAGCTATGGAACATCAACAAAAAGACGAAGGATCGGTTGACTGCGCCATTCAAATGAACGGTCTGTATATGCAAATCCATTGCGACTGAAAATAGTTGGGTAGTAGCCTAAGGCTGGGGTAAATTTGGAGATAGTGAATAAGCTAAGGCCTTTTTGGAGCTAAGGCTGTAGGTGATTAATCCATTCTAATCTCTCTGGCGATAACGCCTCCCCTCCGATACTCCTGAGTCATTACTTACTAAAATCTATATTTCATCTTTGCTACAATGGGCGGGAGGGACTGCTCTTCCCCGGTTCTTACATCATTGGTACTCTGTTCTCTGCAGCTCTCAAGCCTGCATCTTATTCCTTTCCCCAGCATGGCAGTTCTGCTTCTTCTGGGCTCCCTTGCCCACAAATCCTAAAGTCCCGCCTCTATCTCTCTGTCCAGCCAACCATTGGCTGCCGGCAACTTCATTTACCAATCAGAACCAACTGGGAGCAGGGACGCTCCGCATCTCACATGCTGGATTTTCGTGCAATTTTGGGAACCCAATTAACATAATACAAGCATTAAACCAAATCCACAACAGAGACTTAGCTACATCACCAGCCACTTCCTTTGTGCTTTGAGACAGGGTCTCCGTAAGTCATCTAGGCAGGCCTTGAACTTGTGGTCCCCCTGCCTCAGCTTTCAAAGTAGATATCGCCTGCACCATCCCGTTATTCCTTGCCCATATGGGCAATTTGTGAAACTTCTTCCTGCCATCTCCCCTTTATCTTTCTGGTGGGATGGAGAGTAAATATCATTTCCCTTCCTGGTAATGCAATAGTCAGTTTCTCAGTTACAGACACACACAGCCAGCTCCTCATAGAGCCATGGACTAAATACATAGTTTTGGTCCAAATCCCTAGGAAGTTCCCATATAACATTCTATATAAACCTGGTAGATGAGAAATGAAACCGCTCATTGACGGGGCTATAGAAAACTCACACTCTGCCTGTAAACGGTCCCTTGAGTGTCTTCATGAGTTCATGGCTTTCCCTGTGAGAAACTCAGCAATCCAAGTAAACAGCAGGCTTGGGACACCCATCTCCCAAGAGCTCACTGCCAATCTGAAGGCCACAGGGTGTTGTTGCTGTCTAATCTTGATCGGGTTCATTTCTCTGCCAGTTAAAGAATTAAAAGGCAGGAAAAATCTCGAGTGTCACAGGTAACAGTGAGGGTGGAGGGTTAGGGAAGCTGAAACACTTAGACAGAAGCACATAGAATCAGTGGCATTGTATCTCGTTTTGTCCAGCTTGGGCATTGTCTCTTGGAGGCCTGCTCTTTTCAGAGGGGAAGTGGTGGGGGAGTGGATCTGGAGCAGAGGGGAGGTGGTGGGGCAGAGGTGAGGAACCTGGAAGGAGTGGAGCGGGGGAAAATTGTGGTCAGGATGTATTGTATGAGAAAAGAATCTATTTTATATAAAATAAATAAAACGAGAAACAACAGAGGTGGGGAAAGAGCTTTTTACTAGGGGTGAGGAAATGCACACATACAGGAAACACAGGGAGAGAAAGACTATCCATGAAGCAGGTTTACAGGGTGGGGTACGGGGTTTCGGAAGCTGAAGTTTCTTCAGGCTCTCCTTGGAGGGCCTTGTGTTTTAAAGCCTTTGAAGGGTCTTCTTCCCCTGATTTAGGGTTGGTCTGTTTGAAGACAATGAGGATAGCTAATTGGCCCACAACTGTCTTGTAAACAAGTCCTGATCTGGCTTGAACTTGCTGATCCGGTTCATGGGTAGGAGACCCTGCCAGTAGGAAAAAAGCCCACAAGGCCTGTACTTAAAACTTTCCTGCCTCAGGTCAGAAAGGTGAGAGAGAAGCCATCCATCTTGGAAGTTTCCATTTTTATACTACCCAAAGTCATGGCCCTCTCCATATCTGTCAGCCTACTAGGGAATCGGTCTAACTCCCAGTCTCCCAGTATATGTCTGAGCTTAAGTCTGCTAGCTGCTGTCACCAGGCTCTGAGTCAGACTGAGGTGGACGAAAGGAGAATTCCTGCACTAGAGATCTGCCTACTGTCCGAAGCACTGTACCACCAGTGGATCTGTATCTCACTTGATACCCATTATTTCCTTTAATTTGTGAAGTAAGGCTTACGGACCAATTCTGAGGTACCTGAAGCCAGATCTGTGTTCTAACACACACATCCTTGCCATAGTGGCTGTCACTTATTGATGCCATAGGCAGAGTCCCTCTGAACTCATAGTTCTCATAGTCTACCACCGACAGATCCAAAGCAGCCCTCAGACACATGTTCTAACCATTCGTCTGAATGGTTTCTAAGGCCTACCCAACTCTATTCTGGGTTACTCTGAACCTCTAGGTCTGCAATCACAGTAGGAATGGGAGCTGTAAGAACATGGGCATTAGCCAGACCCAGTAGTACCAACCTGTAATGCCAAGCTATTAGGGAGCCTAAGTCAGGAAAATCATTGTTCAAATGTTCACAGGCTACATAACTTCAAAACCAACCTGGATCACATGAGCCTGTAACTCAGTCAGTAAAGTCCCTGACCCTTTAAAACAGGTACCTGATTCCAATCCCTTGAACCCAACTTACAAAAGAAAAAAGAGTCAGGCATAGTAACAGGTTTGTGAGCCCAGCATTAGGAAGGTAGGGAAAGATAGTTCGTGGTGTTGTGTTTTACAAAAGGCCAGGAAATGTTTGGTGGGGTGCAATATGGTGCAGTGGGAGGGGTGCCTGGGTGGGCCCTGGCTGAGGCATTCCTTCCTCCTGAGGTACCAGGTATAGTGTAGAATACATTTTATTTAGGGCATGGGAAGGGAGAGAGAGAGAGAGAGATTGGCCAGGAACATGTGGAGAGAGGGGGAGGGGAAAGGAGAGGAAAAAGAGGGTTAGGGAGAGAAAAGAGTCAGAGAGGCCAAAGGGCAAAGAGAGAGAAGGCCAAATAGTCCCTTTTATAGCAAAACAGGACAACCTGGCTGTTGCTAGGTAACCACTGGGCAGATCGGAAAAGGAATGCTAACACCTGCAAACTTGCTGGCCATCCAATGCAGACTATTTGGGGATGTCTAGGCCACTGAGGGACTCTGTCTTTAAATAGATAAATAAGTAAACAAAGAATCAGGTAGAGGTCTCTTGAGGAGTGACAAGGATACCAAAGTTTATCCTCTGGCCTCCACATATGCATGGTCACACTCACGTGCACACACCCACGCAAAAGGGGTGGGGGATACGTGGAGATATAGCTCAGTGGTAGAAGATTTGCCTAGCATGTGAAAGCCATACATTCAATCCCTGGTTATATAATCCCCAATCTCTCTCTCTCTCTCTCTCTCTCTCTCTCTCTCTCTCTCTCTCTCTCTCTCACACACACACACACACACACACACAAGCCAGGTGTGAAGGCACATGCCTGTACTCACATGTTTGTAATCCAAAGCACAGATAAGAGGAACAGGGAGTCCACAGGCAGCCTTTGTCTACATAACAAATTTGAGGCCAATCTAGGTTACATGAAATTCTGTCTCAAAACAAACAACCTCCCCCAAATCCCTCAAAAACAAAACACAAAAAAACAAAAAACAAAATTAGGGATCAAGAGATAGTTCAACAGTGTGTGTGGGGCGGGTGTAGCCCTGGCATGATATGGTTAAGGGAGGTTTTATTTAGACATGGGAGGGTAGCACCTGGAAGAATCCAGAACAGAGAGAAAAGAGAAACAGACTGGACATGACCAGGGCAGGGCTATCTGTGAGAGAAGGGAGAAGAGACAGAGACTAGAGAAAACAGAACGTAAAGAGCAGGTTGGGGGTGGGGCAGAGAGCAGCA
Organism: Rattus norvegicus; assembly: GCF_021556685.1. NCBI lineage: Eukaryota > Metazoa > Chordata > Mammalia > Rodentia > Muridae > Rattus > Rattus norvegicus. The sequence continues at coordinate 34,138,845 of NC_141543.1, read as the reverse complement.
CCTTGTCCTTCTGAAGAGAACAAATGGCTGTCTGGGGGAAGGGAAACCTGGTGAGGTCAGGAGGGCTAGGATGCTTAGTGTGGACTTTAAACCATCTAACAGGTACTTGTGATACTGGGAGAGCTGGCAGGCCAGCATGAGCTTTGAAATGCTGATAGGCGCTATAGGTAGCCATGTGTCCCTTCTGCCAGATGTAAGGGAAATGACTCCTTTTAAGGGATGAGAACTGGCTTCACGAGTTCCTCAGAAATGCCTGCTTTTGTCTAACCACAAGCATCCTCCTATAGCCTAGGCTGAGCTCACTAGAGTTCACCAGATCTACACACCGCTTTTTTGGAGTCTGGGGAGTTGGAGTGGCCCTTGGGCCTGACCACCAGTTAGAGCACACACTGCTTTTGCAGAAGAAGCCCAGAGTTTGATCCCAGCACTCATGATAGGTGTCGAACCTGTAACCCAAACTCCAGAGCTTCCTTTACCCTTTTCTGGAACAACGGCACTGACATGCACATACCCGCACACAGACACACATTCATACACCTAATTGGAAAAAAAAAAAACTTTTTAGAAAAGTTAGAAAATCTTGGCTAAGCCTAGTCCCACGTACCTGTAATCCCAACACACTACAGAGGTTGAGGCAAGAGGCTCGAAAGTTTGAGGCCAGCCTGAGCTACATAATGAGATTCCATGTTGAAAGTAAGAGAGAGAGAGAGAGAGAGAGAGAGAGAGAGAGAGAGAGAGAGAGAGAGAGAGGAGGAGGAGGAGGAGGAGGAGGAGGAGGAGGAGGAAGAAGAGGAGGAGGAAGGGGAAGGGGAAGGGGAAGGAAGGGGAAGGAAGGGGAAGGGGAAGAAGGGGAAGGGGAAGAAGGGGAAGGGGAAGAAGGGGAAAAAGGGGAAGGGGAAGAAGGGGAAGGGGAAGAAGGGGAAGAAGGGGAAGAAGGGGAAGAAGGGGAAGAAGGGGAAGAAGGGGAAGGGGAAGAAGGGGAAGGGGAAGGAGAAGAAGGGGAAGAAGGGGAAGGGGAAGAAGGGGAAGGGGAAGAAGGGGAAGAAGGGGAAGGGGAAGGGGAAGAAGGGAAAGAAGGGGAAGGGGAAGAAGAAGGGGAAGGGGGAGAAGGGGAAGGGGAAGGGGAAGAAGGGGAAGGGGAAGAAGAGAGGGAGGGAGGGAGGGAGGGAAGGAAGAGAGGGTTTGAAACCCAGTAGTGCCCCTTATTGTTTAACTAGCCAGGGTGAGTAGTTTCACTTTGAGCCCCCCACCAAAGGGGATCGGAATACCCCAGCAAGTTACAGGTCGTAGACCATCTGTGCAATGCGGATTTAGCTTGCACGCGGCAAGAACGGGTAGAGCATACAGAGACACATCCAGCATGGGTAAAGAGAAACCTGTCCCCTTCCCAACTCACACTACCCTCCCCCCATCCATGAACCCGGACGCTCTAACAAGTGGCCTCTGACTTACACTGTCTAGAGCCCTCCCCTTCCTGGGCTGTTCTTTCTGCCGGTTACTGATTGCTCATCCCCTCCCGCTTAAAGCTCCCTGGGAACCGTTGCCGTGTGTGTAGGGGTGGGGGAATGGGGGAGGAGCCCAGAGTGGACTCACAGTCTTCCCGGCAAGACAAACGTTCCAGAAGGCCACAGAGCTTAACCAGCTGTGACTTCCCCCTCTAATTTCCCCAACTGGCCTCGATTTAACACCCACAGGCACAGCAAGCTGTTTAGACTAGGCATATTGCTTTCTGGTAGCAGGGATGTAGCTGGACTGGGTCCCGTTTCTCAGTACAGGTGCCAGGACCGTTTTGGGAAAACTCTTGTTTATTATCTCTAAGTGTCAGACAGAGGGCTCAAGCACAGATGTGAAGTTCGGACAAGTATTACATGCAGGACAATTACTAGAGATGCTTTCAGGATCAGTAGCTCTGGGATAAGCCTAGTGCGGTGTAGTAGCACGACTGAAACCCCACCCTGCACGCAGGAGAATCGGGAGTCATCCTTGGCTAGCCTGAGCTACAGGAGACCCTATGTCAAAGCAAAACTAAACTCAAACAAGCCAGCTCTAGGAGGGAAAGGAAACAGTATAGAGCAGGGGGAAAGTTGAGTTTCAGTGTAATGGTAAGACAGGCCCATAGGGAACTGTCTTAGATAGGGTTTCTATTGTGAAGAGACACCATGACCGTGGCAACTCTTACAAAGGAAGACATTTAATTGGGGCTGAAACAAAGTTTCAGAGGTTTAGTCTATTATCATCATGGCAGGAAGACATGGTGCTGGAGAGTTAATTAAGAGTTCTATATCTGGATAAGCTAGCATTAGGAAGAGCAAGCAAGCCACTAGGCCTGGTTTGAGCTTCTGAGACTGTAACAACCCCCACCCCCACCCCATCCCCCCACCCCATTCCCCAATGACACACTTCCTCTAACAAGGCCACACCTACTCCATCAAGGGCACACCTCCAAATAGTGCCACACCCTTTGAGCCTATGGGGGTCTTTTTTTTTTTCAAACCACCACAGGACTTTTCAAGCCACCTATGCTGACTTTTCTTCAACTGAAGAGCTTCTCATGGGCCAGTGGTATATCAGTTCTGTTCATCTAAGAACAAATCCTGCAGATGCACTCAACTAAGCTTCCCTCCACAGAGCGTCCAGCAGCTGTAGGAGTAAATGCCTCAGCCTAGGAACTGGCTGCACTCCCCAAGATCTACTGCTTAGGCGAACACTGCTTACTGATGATTTTAGCACTGGCTCTCCCAGCCAAGTAGGGTGCACGGTTATCCACGGGACTGTTCTGCTTGCTCTTGGAAACACTCCAGACGTAGTCCAAGCTGGCCTCCAACTCGTGATCAGTGTACGATCACAGGCACGACACCACATGTCCAGCTGGGGTGCCACAGTGCACAGAGCAGCCCGGTGTGACAGATACCATTCAATTGTCCGAGTAGTGTCAGGATAGAGAATCCCTGGGTAGAGACTGGGGAATCTACCAGTCTCCAGTTTCAGTCTGACCATCATGGAGAGACAAAGGCGGCAGGAACATGTGAGCCATTTTACACGTTTCCTTGAGGCCTTTGGGCGGACACTGAAAATTCTCAATCCAATTGGCAGCAGGATTGCTGGGGGAGTAATAGTCGGGAGGGACACTAGACGGAGGGGCCTTTGGATGGATGTAGCTTTGGGATTTGAGAGCTGCATGGCAGCACCAGGGCTCAGTGGTCAGCTGTGGTGAACCAGGGAAGTACCTGCCACAGCTACGATTGAATACTGTGTGTGATACTGCTCAGTGCCTTTCTTCCCTCCTGTTGTAAATTCCCATCTCCCCAACTGATATGTTTATAAAGAGATAAAGGGGGGAGGGTTGGGGATTTAGCTCAGTGGTAGAGCGCTTGCCTAGCAAGCACAAGGCCCTGGGTTCGGTCCCCAGCTCCGAAAAAAATAAGTAAATGTAGGGAGCGGCTAAAGATGGCGCCGACATCCGGTGGTTGTTTGTGGTAAACACCTACAGCGCATGTGTTGGCATACCCCCAGCACCTACAAGGCCAGGGTGATATTCATGCTAAATAGGTATTTCATACTCCACCAATCCCCAGTGGACAAATTTACAGCCACAGTCTGTTTTGTATATAAGGCAAGTGCCTTTGTTGCTCAGGGTCCCCATATCATCAATAAGGTGTTCCTGCAATAAAGGCTGATTGAGAAGGATCCAATGGTGTTGCGTCTTCCTTGCCGGTCGAGGTGGGCGCGACAAATAAATAAATAAATAAATAAATAAATAAAAAGAGAGAGGGGGGATGTGTTCTATGGAGGTGTGGTGTAGACTGTAGATTCTGAAAGGACAGACAAGCCACCTTGCTTCCCAGCCCTGCTCTTTGCTTCATTCAGATCCTAAACCCACACCTCTAGAGTCTATCTCAACAGTCTGGCCTTTCGGGTGTCAGATGTCGCTCTCCAATTTTGCACTCATATGCAAACCAGGGAGGAAAGCCTCGCACCATGGTAAGCACCTGTAATCCCAGCCCTTGGGGGTGGAAGAGAGAGGACCGGGAGTTGAAGGTTAGCAGGCACTAGCATGCTTGAGACTCCTGAATTCCACTTGGAACACTGAAACAGGGGGATCTTAAGTTTTAGGATAGCCTGGGGTACATGAGACCCTGTCTCAAAACAAATAACACAAAACCAGGTACTTACAAGGGGCAACATCATAGGACAGAAAACATGGTAGCCACAAGTAGCTGACTATACAGGGGTGAATACACCTAATACCACTGACTTGTACACTTAAAAATGGTTAAAACCACGAGCCAGGCCTGGTGGATCCCAACTCCCAGGGAGACTGGGTCAGGAGGATATAAAGTTCAAGGCCTGCCTGGAGTACAGAGTGAGTTCAAGGCTAACCTGGCAACTTAGTGAGACCCTGTCTCAAAATAAAAAGATAGGGAAGCGTTGGTGTTAGCATCCTGTCTACACTCCACCCCACAGTTACCTGGCAACAGCTGACTATAAAAGGGACTGCTTGCCTCCCCCCTTCTCTCTTGCTTCTCTCTTGCTCTTGTTCTTCCCTTCCTGCTCCGCTCTCTCCCCACCCCCACCCCCACATGCTCATAGTCGGCCTCTTCTCTTCTCTTCTCTTCTCTTCTCTTCTCTTCTCTTCTCTCCTCCTCCTCTTCTTCTCTCTCTCTCTCTCTCTCTCTCTCTCTCTCTCTCTCTCTCTCTCCCCCACCCCTCTGCCTTTCTCTGCCTCTACTATCCTCTTGACTCCCCTCCCATGCCCTGAATAAATTCTCTGGGGTAAGGGATGCCTCAGCATGGGCCCGCCAAGGCACTCCCTTCCCCACACCTCCCCACACCTCCATAGAACATACCCCCCCTCTTTATCTTTTTATAAACATATCAGTTGGAGAGATGTTCAGTGAGTAAGCAGCCATTCTGCAAGCATGCAGATCTGAGTTGGAATTTGAGTTGGAATCCCCAGACTTCATGTGAAAGCAGGCTGAGAGGAGATGGGAAGTAGAAACAGAACTACTGTGATAACGTGGGTTACACAGCCCAGCATCATAAATAAGTAAGACTCCGCCTCGACCAGGTGGAACACAGGAAACAACTCCCCAAAGTTGTTCTAACACATACCTATGCACACACACATACACACATACATACACACATATATATACACATGCAATACACACATGCACACATGCACATACATACGTGCACACACATACACATGCACACACATACACACATGCATACACACATACATACACACGCATACACACACATGCACGCATGCACATATACACACATGCACACACCCATACATACACATATGCACACACCCATACATACACATATACACACACATGCACACATGCACACACACATGCTCACATACACAGATGCATACATACACACATGTACACATGCACACACATGCACACATACAGACACATGCACATACACACACACATACACATACAGACACACACACAGAAATAAACTGAAAAGAAGGCTGGAGAGGTGGCTTATAGGAGAGCCCAGGGATAGCATTCACAAGGTCCCTAGTTCAATTCCTAGTACCATGCAAAAGAAAATGGTGCATTTTATATCACATACACTTTGCCACAGTACAGAATATGTTTAAATGAGATCAGTTTACAAAGCCTCTTAGCACAGAGTCAAATTATCATCAATATCAATTTTACTGAGCCTAATCAGCAGGCCCAAGGACCTGCCCTTTGTTTAACAGAGGGGAAAGACTGAGGCATTTGCAGTTGGTGTCTTGCTATTGACCTACTCTGCAGCTGCTAAACCACAGCTGCGCTTTGTTTGAACCCTGCAGGGCAGACAGAAAAATCAGTGAGCCAGGGCTTAGGCCTTAATTAGTGTTTTCTTCCTGTGTAGAGACAAAAGAGCCCAGCTCCTGAGCTCAGAGGCGTCCATGGTGCATAGCGCCTCTGTATGCGCTTTGTACATGTTTGAGTTTATAAGAATGACCTTTAGGAGTCCCTTAGTCCAACCTGTTCGTTTCACAAGAAAGACAAAATGTAACACAGATAACGGCGTAGTCCCAGTGAGTACTGTGATTGGGTAGGTTATCTAACCTGGGAAACCTCCGTCCTCCAGCAAAAATAAGAATGCCGTCCTTTTAGGGACCTTCTGGTAAATGAGGGCCCGTGAAGTTCTGCTCTGTTTGTTTTGGGGACAAGATGTCATTATGTAGCAGCCTCCCTTTACAGTTGTCCAGCCCTACTGAAGTTTCGACAGGAACGTCTGCTAGAGTTTCCATAGAGGAAGGTCTAAGCTACGTGGACCCTGATCCTTCACTGACGCTGGGGGTTGTGTATTTGGGTAACAGGCGCCTAGAAGCTGCTTTTGCCTAAAAAAATGCTCTGACTTCTCACCTGGGTGCAAGAGGTCAGGCAGGATGGCGCACACCTTTAACCGCAGCACTGGGGGGAGCAGAGGCAGGCAGATCGAGGCCAGCCTGGTCTGCAGAGCAAGTTTCAGGATAGCCAGGGCTACATAGAGAAACCCTGTCTCAGGGAAACAAAAAGCATGGCCTCCCCCTCCTTCTCTTAGCATCCATCTCCCTTGCTTTGGAATGATATCAGATTAAGTTATTTCCCACACATATCATAAATCATTTTTAAAAGTGATTTCATTAGCCAGGCCTGGCGGCCTTCAACTGTTTTTCAACTCCTATTTTTAGTGATGGTTCTTAAACGCTTTAACCTTCCTTATAGCCCACCACCCACCAGAGGTAGTGGAGAAGAAAGGATACAAGGGAAGTGGACCTGTTTGGAAAGGTTCTTTGGAGCAAGTCTGGTCTGTGTTGTCTGGAAATCTGAAGTTCATTTCACAGGTTAGCAGGCAGCGGTGGCAGCTTGATCCACTTGTAAACACCTCACAGATACACCAGCAGTCCAGTTCGGTAGAGTGGGGTTAGCAACAGAGGTGACACAACCTAGCAGAGACAGTCAGGCCTCAGTCTCAGCTCCAGACAGAAGTTCTCAGCTGTGCCTTTCTCAGGAAAGAGAAGATGAACGAAGACATGAGACCCACAAGCATTGTACAGCTAGCTGTACCAGCAAGCCAAGCTCTGTCTCCGTCACTCTGTGGAGTCCTATTTATACCCTCCATGCATCATGTGTCCTCCATGTGCCTTGCCTCAGCCTGGGGCCCGGCCTTAGCACATGCATCAGCCCAAGTCCACGGAAGGGTCAAGAAACTACATCACATCACCAGAAGTTTTTTGGTTCCTTTCTCTCTATGGCATCCTGACAAATGCAGCTCAACCATGCACGGAAAGGCAGATCAATGCACGCATGTTGCTAGCAAAGAATCTTTCATCATGTGTCCTTTCACGTGCTTGCTTTAGCAGAACATCCTCTCTCCTAGGTCTGCTCCAGTGACGCATTCCTTCTTGTGTCTGCCTTAGCCTTTCACACCTGTGTCCACTTTAACAAAATGTTCCTTCCCGTGTTTGCCCCAGCAAACACCATCCAACTGACTTTCCAATGAACCCTCAAGAACCCACTTCAGCCCATGTCTTTAATCTCAGATATAGGAAGACAGAGCTGAGTGGCTCTCCATGAGTTCAAAGCCGGCCTGGTTTATGTAGTTTCAGACCTCTCAAAAAATGTTTTCATTAATTTATCAGTTATACATAACACAGGGGTTCAATTTGATATTTAATATATGTATATCTGTATTTAAAATATTGCTTTTTTTTTTTTTTTTTTTTGGAGACAGGATCTCTTTCTGTTTAGTTTTATTTTAAAACAGCTAGCCCGGAACTCACGAAGTTGATCTGGCTGGCTTTGAATCTACAGAAATCCACTGCCTTTGCCTTCTGAACACTGGACTAACGGTGCGCACCACCACACCTGACCTAATTGCACTTACTTTCTGTGTGCCACATATGGAGGGACGAGGGCAACTTTCAGGAGCTGTTTACCTCTTCATGTGGGTGATGATGGAGCTCAGGTCGTCAGGCTTGGTGGTAAGGGCCCTTACCTGTGAACCATGTGACTGACTGACCCAATATTGTTTATTTATTTATTTTATTATGAATACACTATTCCTCACTTCAGACACACCAGAAGAGGGCATGGATCCCATTACAGATGGTTGTGAGCCACCATGTGGTTGCTGGGAATTGAACTCAGGACCTCTGGAAGAGCAGTCAGTGGTCTTAACCGCTGAGCCATCTTGTTCTGCTCTGTAATATTGTATTTGATCTTATTCACCGATTACCCTTTCTTGTCTTGTCCCACTGCCAATCCCCTTCCTCTTTACAACCACCCCTCCCTCTACATCCATGTCTGTCTCAATCAGGGTTTCTATTGCTTTGATGAAACACCATGACCAAAAAAGGGTTTATTTGGCTTACTCTTCTATACTGCTGCTTAGCATTGGAGGTCAGAACAGGAACTCAAACAGGGCAGGAACCTGGAGACAGGAGCTGATGTAAAAGTCACGGAAGGGTGCTGTTTCCTGGTGTACTTCCCTTGGCTTGCTCAGCCTACTTTCTTACAGAACCCAGTACCACTATCCCACGGATGGCACAGCTCACAAGGACCTGGGCCCTGCCCCGTCGATCACTAATTTTAAGAAAATGCTATACAAATGGATCTTATGGGGGCATCTTCTCAAGTTATCCTTTCAGACACTTCTAACTTGGCTGTCAGGTTGACATAAGACTAGCCAGCACAATGTCTTTTTTTCTGTGGGGATGTGGTCCAGTGAGGTTCACGGGACTGGTTACAGGAGTACAGATATGTTACCCAGTGGCTACACAACTGAGCTAATGCCTCTGCCTCTGCCAGCCACCATTAACTACTCACAGATCCTCATAAGTCCCTCCCTCTTCCATGACAGTACGTTGACGGTTCCAGTCTTGTGCAGATCTTCTGTAGCTAGCTAACGTAGCTTCTTGAGTTCCAGAATGCGTTATCTTGGGGCTTGAAAGATGGCCTCCAACACATGGGGATTCACCTGTCTTTACCTCCTGGATGCTAGGATTAAAGGTCTGTACCATTATACCTGTCTATTTTTTTAATATCATTATTATATTATGATATATATTATTATCATTATTATATCATTTTTTAAAACTTTTCATAGTATTTTTATTGATGATCTGGGAATGTCACATCCTGAACTCTGTTCACACTCACTTTCAAGTCCTCCCATGTTTGCCCCATCACCCTTGTGACACTCCCACAAAAAGGCAATTTTAATAAAATGATGCCCCACTCCCCAAAAATGGGGTAGGTAGTTTTTGGTCATTCAGTGGGTGATGGATGTTTAAGGGGGCTTGGTTACAAGCTGTTCGTGGTCTTGGTCAGGGAGGAAACAAAGTATAGGAGGTTAGATTCAGGGATTTCTCTCTTCCTTTTTCTTTCCTCTATCCTTTCTCCCCTAACTAATGTTAGGAGAAAGTGGGGAGAAAGGATAAAATGAAAAAGGGGGGATATGGGAATGATAGGATAAAAGGATAGATGACTGAGTCTACTTTTAAACTAAAAAGCAACTTCTAGTCTCAAATATTTTACATCAGTATGGAGATTTGTATATTGATAGTAGTTTAAGGTTATTTTTGTTATAACTTGCTGCATATGTTTCAACTCTTGTTTAAAGCAGTGTACCTATGCAACTCATTTAAAAAAGCAATGTAAGTTCTAGTCCTTTCCTTTCAGAGCTACTACTGCAAACTGTTTGGGATAATTAAGAAATGCAAATTAATAGTCAATCAAACTTGTGGTTGTGTTGGGTACTAGTTTTGCTAATCATAGAAGTAAGGTTTATTTAGCCCCCATAAATGTTTTCGAAGTTGAACAGATAGCAAGTCGCTAGAAATAAAAAATGTTTGCCTATTCAGATATACTTAAGTTAGACAGATGGTCTTCAAGCCCTTCGGAGAACTACAGAATATCGCATTGTAACAGAAGGGTTTTTTTTTTTTTCATGGCGATGATGCATCAGCTCCTGGCTGCACTTCAATATTACTTCAAAGAAGACAGTGAAGGCTGAAGAGTTCACTTCAAATGTAAAGCTAGCTGCTGGACAGGAAACTGTCCTTATCTTGACTGCTGAGAGTAGGCTGTCCCAACCATGGACAAGCAAGACATGAAGGAAGATCGCCTGCCAGATTTTACCAGGACAAGGTAAGCAAAACCTTCATAATTCCTGCTCCACAGAAAAGACTGGCAGATCTATACTGGGCCAGAAGGCTGACGATTGATGTTCCAACACTGCAAAGGAATCTCTGGTGACTGTGTAGGTAAACAGCCATCTCTGTCATTTCTATAGATTTGGAAGCTGCCTGCTCTGCACCTTCTGTTTACATAGTGTCTTTGTCAGGGTTTCTATTCCTGCACCAAACACCATGACCAAGAAGCAAGTTGGGGAGGAAAGGGTTTATTCAGCTTAGACTTCCACATTGCTGTTCATCACTAAAGGAAGTCAGGACTGGAACTCACACAGGGCAGGAAGCAGGAGCTGATGCAGAGGCCATGGAGGGGTGCTGTTTACTGGCTTGCTTCTTAAAGAACCCAGGACTACCAGCCCAGGGATGGCACCACCCACAATGGGCTGGGCCCTCCCCCTTGATCACTAATTGAGAAAATTCCCTACAGCTGGATCTCATGAAGGCATTTCCTCAAGGGAGGCTCCTTTCTCTGTGATAACTCCAACCTGTGTCAAGTTGACACACAAAACCATCCAGTACACATAGGTAATATTTATTCGTTTTCAGGTCTCTGATAAGGTTGAAGACCAGATAGCAATAGTCTCATAATTAAGCTTAAGTTGCTAAAGATTTAAAAAAAACGTTTTAGGGTCTAAAAAGATATTCATAGGTTGATAAATGAGAATTATGATAGAAAATTGAGTCAGAACTTAGAACTCAGCAAGTTGGGATAGATTAGAATACTTTCTCCAAGATTGCCAACTACAAATGGACTTCATATTCTGAATGTTAATTCTTACCTGATCGCTCTCATAACTGTTCTTATAATGTGTAGTTTATGATATAAGACAAAGAGCCGTTTACTGGACTAAAAGTGAATGTTGTTGGCGGATGTTTTTGTGCACTGTGTATTTAGGTGCTGATCTCTGTACCCAGAGATCTGGTCACAGTCCAGACTTTAACATTATTATGAAGCATCTTCTGACTCAGTATTTTGGGAAACATTGTTCTCCGTCACACTCTGATTGGTTAAATAAAGAGCCAAATGGCCTAGAGCTTGGCAGGAAAAGAAAAGACAGAATTTCTGGGCCCAGAGAAAATCCTTCTGGGTCTCAGGTGGGGTCCAGAAGGATTGACATCGAAAGATGAATGAAGGAGGCACTAGGGCAAGACTAACATGGCAGGTAATGGGCCATGTGGCTGGGAAGCAGGCCAGGCCAGCACTGTTGTGTTGGAATACCTGAGTATCTGCCCAGCTATAGAGCCCGAAGCTTTAAATAAATATAAAGGTTTCAGAGCAAGAGTGGATATAGAAAAGCCTCAACTTCTACAGAAGGCAAAAAATAAATAAATAAATAAATAAATAAATAAATAAATAAATAAATAAATAAAGCAAGCCCAATGTGTGTTGCCCATATGTCATTAGAGTGTTCTCTTCAATGGCTTTCTGTGGAACAAGTGGAACCGTGCCACCAGACAAAAGAACTGGCAAGGTCCAAGCAAATTCAAAAAACTCCCAGTAATACTCAGAATTGAGAAAGGTGGAGGTTAGAATCAGCTCCCCGCCAGACTGCCTGTCCTGAACACGTGACCAGAACACCCCACTAAGAGGACCATGACAACCAGTCACATAGCATAAAACCTAGAGCACGCCATACCAGTACGGTATCAGTATCTAGATAGGCCCTGAGTGTTTTAGCCAATGAGCTTCCCTACCTGGGCATCCTTTCCTGCAAAAGGTATTTAATCCCTGATTCACCCTGAGTAAGACATATACATCCTCATCCGCCATGAATAAAACAATTTGGACAAGCAAAGACCGTCTCCTTCATCAAGGACCACCATGGGAATTGGGGGAGGCCTTCTTCATGCAGAGCCAGGCCTATGACTCCTCCCCCAGCCTCTCTGTGGTCTTTGCACTCACTCAGAGCCAAGCCGGATTCTACCCCATTCGGTGCTCAGTGCAGGTCTGCAGACCCCGTTTCCAACTCCTCTCGGAATCCAGTGGCATCTGGGTACACGGGAGTTTGAGACATATAACATCTGTCCCAGCCCCCGTTGTTTTTCTCCCAGAAGAACAATGACTGGTTTTACCTCTACTGAGAGGCGTATCGCAGCATTCCCATACCCCAGTGCCGAGGCAGAAGTGCAAACCTATAGCTTTCTGTCTAGGTTGTTAGTTTCTTGGGTGATGGGAGCACAGACCATAGACTTCTATATGGTCTTTGGTGTCTGCGTGTGCCTCAGACCTCAGCATGGTCTCCATTGGCTGTCAGGACAGACCACGAACATTAGAGCCCCTGTCCGAAGTAGGACCATGGACCTAAACATGGTTCTTGGAGACAGCATGCCCCACAGACATCGACATGGCTTCAGATGTCAGTTTTTAAATATCACTCTTTTTTTTTTCCTTTTCTTTTCTTTTTTTTCGGAGCTGGGGACCGAACCCAGGGCCTTGTGCTTGCTAGGCAAGCGCTCTACCACTGAGCTAAATCCCCAACTCCTTAAATACCATTCTTATTCTAACATTCTTTCTTGATGTTCCGTGAGCCACGTTGGGAATTTACTGGTCTCGAGCTGTGATCTGGTTGATAATTGTTTTCTGATCTGTTTCTGCAAGGTGGTTGAACAAGTTGTTGTTGAAAAGGACCAGCCCCATTACCTCAGCTGGAGCTTTTCTGTTTGGGAGGTAGTACTTGTGAGAAACTCTGCTAATGCTACACTCCACGCTGACTACAGGCTTAGTGCAATGACTAGAAACCTTCAGGCTCCTTTTCGGGTCTGTAACGACATTGTAGACCCTGACAGGAAGATGCCTGGTGAGTTAACCTTATCTTTGCACCTTCCACCTCGAAGGAGATGAGGTAGTTTGGTGTTCCTGGCTTTTAGGCAGTCACTCCTACAATAATTATCATGCCTGAATGCAACTAAGCAGGTTATTGATAAGTTATTTCTCTGCCAGTGAAATGAGCCAATCCAAACCTGATTAGATTATATTAAGTGCAGGTTCATTAGGAAGCTGCTCTCAGGCAAGGTCACTGGCCCCAAGGATAGAGGCCAGGTCAGTCACCATAGTGTGGAAGGAGAAAAAAAGAGAGTGCATACTCTGAGAGAACAGATTCTCTGGAGACAGCTTCAGTGAGACAGCTCATCTAATGGGGGAACAAAGGGTACTTATACCTTTGGGAGGTAGGTAGGGGCTTTCTGGATGAGTGTACATTATCAGCTGGGTTCACGGCACTAGGGTACCTCATTTGCATAAGGAGGAATTTCAGGTGCTGCCAGACATGGTCTTACAAGCAGAGAGGAAGTTTAACCTGGACAGGGCTACATGCTCCTGGACATGCAGCCCCAGGGCAGGAATGGGGGAAGTGATCCGACTCCTGCCTATCGCAGGGTGAGATTTCCAGGGTTTGGACATGCCTCAGCCTCACTCTTATTCAGATACCTCCACATCCATGGCTCTCCAGCCCCGTGTGTGTGTGTGTGTGTGTGTGTGTGTGTGTGTGTGTGTGTGTGTGTGTGTGTGGTGTGTGTGTGTGTGTGGTGTGTGTGTGTGTGTGGTGTGTGTGTGTGGTGTGTGTGTGTGGTGTGTGTGTGTGTGTGGTGTGGTGTGTATGTGTGTGGTGTGTGTGTGTGGTGTGTGTGTGTGTGTGTGTGTGTGGTGTGTGTGTGTGTGTGGTGTGTGTGTGGTGTGTGTGTGTGTGTGTGTGTGTGTGGTGTGTGTGTGTGTGTGTGGTGTGTGTGTGGTGTGTGTGTGTGTGTGTGGTGTGTGTGTGGTGTGTGTGTGTGGTGTGTGTGTGTGTGTGGTGTGTGTGTGTGGTGTGTGTGTGTGTGGTGTGTGTGTGTGTGGTGTGTATGTGTTCTCTCTCTCTCTCTCTCTCTCTCTCTCTCTCTCTCTCTCTCCTCCCTTCCTCTCACCCCTCTCTTCTTCCCTACTTTCCTTTATCTTATTTTATGTTTGTTTCTGGTATGGTTTGGTTTGGTTTGGTTTTAATTTTTTTTTTTTTTTTGAGACAGTATTTCTCTGTGTAGCCTTGGCTATCCCTGATGTGTTTATAAAAAGATAAAGAGAGTGGGGATATTTTCTATGGAAGTGTAGTCAGGTACTGGGGGAAGGGGTGTCTTGGTGGGCCCATGCTGAGGCATCCCTTCCCCCTGAGGGACCAGCCACACAACGGTATAGTATAGAATAGAGTTTATTTAGGGCATGGGGAAGGGAGTCAAGAGGGTAGTAGAGACAGAGAAAGGAAAGAGAGAAAGAGGAGGGAGAGAGAGAGAGAGAGAGAGAGAGAGAGAGAGAGAGAGAGAGAGAGAGAGAGAGTAGAGGCCCTCCATGAGCACGTGGAGGGGGGAGGGGAAAGGGAGAGGAGGGTAAGAGAGCAAGGGGGAGGAGTCAAGCAGCCCCTTTTATAATGTCAGGCACACCTGGCTGTTGCCAGGTAATTGTGGGGCAGAGCTTAGACAGAATGCTAACAGTCCGGGAACTCACTCGGTAGACCATGCTGGCCTAGAACTCAGAGATCCACCCGCCTTTGCCTCCTGAGTGCTGGGATTAAAGGGATTCAACGCCGCTGCCAGGCTCCCCTTTCAATTTTTTTTTTTTTTTGGTTCTTTTTTTTCGGAGCTGGGGACCGAACCCAGGGCCTTGCGCTTCCTAGGTAAGCGCTCTACCACTGAGCTAAATCCCCAGCCCCCCCCCCCCCCTTTCAATTTTTTAAAGTCAGCTCTCAGAATATATATAACCCAATGTGACAAGGAACTCCTGTCTCTTTTTCCGTTATTCTTTTGTTGTGTCTTTGTCTCCTGTAGGCGAGGCTTTTAAGTTCTGATCTTCCTCCCTCCACCTCCCCAATGCTTTCTTGTTTGTTTTTGTTGGTTTTGAGGCAGAGTTAACTCAGGCTGACTGCCTAAGTAGTCAAAGCTGGGCTTGAACTCCTGATTCCCTTGCTCCTTCCTCCAGAGTGCTGCTGGGATTTTAGGTGTGCACCATCATACCCAGTCTTATTTGTTTTGTCGTTGTCTTTTGGTTTTATGTTGTTTGTTTGATTTTGTTTGTTCTTATACTTTATTTGTAAGAGTCTTTGGTCTGCATGTATGCTGTGTTCGTGTGCACGAAGTGCCCTTGGAGGCCAGAAAGGGGGTTAGATCCCCTTTGGAACCAGAGCTATGAGTTGTGAGCAGCTGTGGGGGTGGTGGGAATCAATCCCAGGCCTCTGGAAGAGCAGTCAATGCTCTTTACTGTGGAGTCATGTCACCTGCCTTTGGTTTTGCTTTTTTCTGAGAGTCCCCTGCTGATCTTTAACCTATTATAAAGCTGAGGTTGGCTTTAAACAGATGTGTGCATGACCACATCCAGCTTGTTTTCTTAAGACACTGTAGCCCAGGCTATACTTTAACTTCTGCCTCTGACTTGCCAAGTGCTGGGGTTTGCAACCTCTCCCAGTTCCCAGATCAATATTTATTTGTTTATTCGTTCACTTATTTATTTTCCCCTCTTTAAAAAGCACAACTGCATGTGTACGATGTACATGTGCGTGTACCGCTGTGGGCATGTAAGTCAGGAAAAAACCCTATGTGACACCCACTTCTACATGGGTTGGGTGTCTGGTCAGGACTGTGCTGCAAGCACTTTACCCAAGGAACCCATCAGGTCCAAAGGAGATTCCAGTTCCTCAAACTCCAAAAGGCAATTCGAATATCCAAAAGTGATTTCTGGTATTGAGATAAAGCCTGTCTACCAAAGAGGAGTCATTTCCCTTATCACTGGCAGAAGGGACAAATGTGGTTTCTTTAGCACACCAAAAAGAATGCTGGCCTCCAGGCTCCCTTGGCGTCACAAGTATCTGTTACGTATTACCAAACACTGCTAGCATCCTAGCTCTTCTCTCCATTTCTCTTGCCCTAAACACCCTCCAGCTTACAGGCTTCCCTCCTGGAGGCTACTCCATCTCCTTATAACCCTACTCTTGTAGCTATGCCCTCTCCATCTGCCCCCCACCCCACAGACACACCTCCCCTTCCTATCTCCCTTCCTCCCTTTCTCTTTCTCCCCTCCTACTTCCCAGACTCTTTGCCCTGCTCCTGCTCCACTCTGGTTCTACTTTTCTCAAGACCAGGTCCAATCTGCTGGCCACATTCAGCTTACTACTTCCTCTCTCTGCTCTGGTCGGTCTCTCTCTCTCTCTCTCTCTCTCTCTCTCTCTCTCTCTCTCTCTCCTCTCATATCTACTACAATAAAAATCTTCCCCTTAACCGTACCATGTGGGTGGACATGTCATCAATTCATACAGAACCCCTTACTAGCCTTTGTTGCTTTGTTTTGTTTGTGACAGGGTCTCATCTATCCCAAGCTGGCCTGGAATCCACGGTTACAGAGGGCCTCTGCCTCCTGAATGCCAGGATCATAGGTTTTCACCACTACGCTTGGCTTATGCCTTATTGGAAATTGAGGTTTCTGTGCCCGCTAGACAAGCACATTACCTACTGACCTGCAGCCCAAGCCCGTAATTTTTTTTTTCTTAAATAGTGGAAAGGACAAACACTTTATGTTTTAGACTGTGAACCACCAGTTTTCAATCTCTCAATTTTTAATGTTCGGTGGAGAGAGAATAAGGAAGAAAGACGAAAAGAAAGGAGGCTGGCAGGAACCCCTGGGAATGCCCTGCAAACTCCTGTTTAGTCCCTATTGAGCGTCTGAACTGGAGTTGGGCAGAGCACAGAAAGATGATTTCCCATTCAAGCAGGCTTTGTTTGAGTTAATTCTTCCTTTCCTTGGGCACAGCGCCCTAGGCTTTATGCGTGTGCAAGCAGGTCTGAACAGGATGCTGCAGTGTAGGCTGGAATTAGGTGTGGCTCTTATTCTCAAATCGGGAGTGGAGGATGGGGGGTGGGGAGGGTCTGAGTTGGGGGAGGGGCAGAGACAACATCTGGCCCAGTGGACCTTACTGACACAAGGATCCGGCTCCCTAGAAACCCCGTAAATTGTGCCGACCCAGTCTGTGTCAGGGAAAGAATATGCAGTTAGTGGTTGGTGTCATGCCAACCTGGCAGGTGGCCAGAGCCCAGAGCTTACTGGGAGGAGCATAACCATGGAGCCTGGTGGCCAGCTGTGATCCAGCGTCTTTGTGGCAAAAGAACACTGACTGAGGAGGAACCAAGGACGTCTTCTCTTTGGGTATCGGCCAGGCTAGGATGGGCTTCTGGGCCTCCAGAAAAGCTGCGGCCACAGGAAAGTCCCCAGGAGCCCAGTTTTAAGAGGCTTTCAGCTCTTACCATCTGAGACCCTGTGGTCAGCCCTTCCCTCTGTGGGAATTCCATGCTGGACATCTGAGGGCTTTCCTCACCCGGTACCCTCTGTGGTCCTTCTGTTAAAAAATGATGAGTTGCCTTTCAGGAAACCACTCCCCCATTTCAGTCCCTGGGCTCTGCCAGATGCTGACCTTGACTTTCAAATATTGGGCTTCAGGATGAGCATGTGTGCCAGCCCAGCCGATCACCAGACTACATCCCTCTGCCCTGGAACCCCAAATCCAGCAGACCCAAGCTCGAGGAATTTTGCTAGAACTCTTGGGAATAGTAAACTTGCCAGTAATTACCTCAATGCCTATCTGGAAGCACTGGAGGACCTCTAGCCATGCCAGAGAAGGAGTGTGTCTGAGAACAGACCCATGGGTCAGGGAGGGAGGGAAGGAGGGAGAGAGAGAGAGAGAGAGAGAGGAACAGCAAGGTGAGGTACCTTAGTTAGCACATGCCTGTAATCTCAGGACACAGAGGCAGAGGCAGGCCCAGGGAGAGAGGAGGCAGAAGCAGGAGTAGAGGGAGGGGAGAGGGAGGGGGAAAGGAGGCAGAGGAGACAGAGGAGGGAGAAGAGGCTAAGGCAGAGGCAGGAGAACGTCCATAAGTTCGTGGCTAGCCTGGGCTACATAGCAAGACCCTGTCTCAAAAACACAAATGGGAGAAATAGCTCAGTGTTTGCTCAGTTCCCAGTAACTCCAGTTCTGGGGTAGCCAGTGTGCTCTTTGACTTCCTTGGGCACCAAGTACAAACATGGCACGCATACTTCCATACGGGCAAAACACTCAAAACATGAAGGCACAATAAATAAACGTGAAAGACAACAGAAACACCAACAACAAAAAGAGGTGAGGCTGGAGAAGGTAGGGCAGTGGGCCAGGGCTGGCCTAACTTGTATGAAACCCTGTATTTGAAGGCTATTGTCACATAAACCAGGCCTGGTTGCCTACTCCTGTATTCTCAGAGTGTGGGAGGTGGCGGCAGGAGAACCAGGCCTGGGATACCTTAGAGCCTATCTGGAGAGGACAGGTGACACTGAGAACAAGAAAGAGCCTAGTTT
The DNA here is from genome assembly GCF_021556685.1 of Rattus norvegicus. NCBI lineage: Eukaryota > Metazoa > Chordata > Mammalia > Rodentia > Muridae > Rattus > Rattus norvegicus. The sequence goes on along the minus strand of NC_141543.1, from coordinate 34,120,312 downwards.
GGTGTCACATGCAGTCAGGAGTCTGGGGCAAGAGAAGTATGAGTTTAAGGCCAACCTGGGCTACGCAAGGAAGTTCCAGGTCAGCCTGAACTGTGGGACTTTGTCTCAGGGGACAAAAAGGTGGTGTTTGACAAGACTTGAACTGGATGGAGCTCCTGGGACAGCTGGTGCTGTGGCCACTTTTTCACTCTGGGACTTTGCTGAGAAAGGGTTCAGAGTGCTTCTGTGATGTAAAAGTCATTTGGGGGCAGAAAGGAACTCCTCAAATTCAAAGGAATTCCTGGGTACCGAACCAAGGGCCTTTGTGAATAGGGTTTTCTTGTTTGTTGATTGGTTTGTTTTGAGATGGGCTATCATTATGTATTTTTGGCCGACCTGGGGCTTGCTATGTAGACCAGGCTGGCTTGGAACTCACAGAGGTCCGACTGGTTCTGCCTCTCCAGTGTTGAAACTAAAGGTGTGAGCCACCATGCACCCACAAGCTTTGTGCAAACTAAGTACAAGTATTCTGTCATTGAGCTACAGGCTGGCCTCAGTTCTTGAAATCATGTACTGTTTGGAAGCAGAGACACACATACACCCAAATCATAAATGTCCAACCAGAGAAAATTGGCTTTGATATCTGGAGACTGGAAGTTACCAAACTCAAACAGATACTGTCACAGAATTATCTCCCAATCTAGTTAGTGGAGAACCCATTCCGGTCTCTCTAAGTGCTCTTGCTTTTGACCCCTAAGCCTCTATGCAAAGGTTCTTCCATAGGCTCTGAGCTCTAATTTAGTGTTCTTTGCTTCAGTTTTTCTTTCGTGGTAGGGATTAAACACTGTAACTTTAATTTTTTCAAATCCTATTTTTAGTGATGGTTCTTAAATGTTTTAGCTTCCCTTCTAACCCACCAGAGGTAGTGGGAAGGAAAGGCTGAGGGAAAAATGGACCTGTTTAGAAATAGTTCTTTGGAGGAGATCCCATCTGCGTTGTCAGGAAACCAGCAGTTCAGTTCACAGGTTAGCAACGGCAGTTTGATCCACTTGCAAACACTTCATGGATACTTCGGCAGTCCAGTTAGGTAGTGTCAGGATAGCAGTAGTGATGGTACAACCGAGTTGGCACGAGTCAACAGGAAGGACCAGGAGGGATAGCAGAAGTTCTTGGCTGTGCCTCTTTCAGCAAAGTGAAGATCAGCAAAGATATGAGACCAACAGGCATTGCACAGCTAACCTTACCAGCAAGCCAAGCCCAGCCTCTTTCACTGTCCGAGTCCTGTTTATACTTTCTCCAAGCATCACAGGCCTCATCTCGTGCATCTCTCTTAGCTGATATCATTCTGACAATCAGCTGCAGAAGCAACAATAGGCCACAGCATATCACCAGAGGGTTTTTGGTGCGTTTCTCTCCCAACAAATGCAGCTCAACTACAAAATGTAAGGCAGACCAATACGTGCACGCTGTTAGTGAAGAATCCTTCATCGAGTGTCCTTTCACGTGCTTGCTCTAGCAGAACATCTTTCGACCTGTGTCTGCTTCAGCGAAACGTTCCTTCACATGGTTGAGCCAGCAAAACACTGTCCAACACAACTGACTTCCCAAAGAACTAAGTTTCCACTTCAGAACCCAGCACCTCATGAACATTAGACAAACCCTAGCACTGAGCTACCTCCCAACCTAATTACCCCCTCTCTGCTTTTAAGATTTATTCTTAACTATTTGAATGTTTTTGCCAAAATATATATATGTATACTACATGTGTGTAGGTGTCTTTGGAGACTGGAATGGGCATGCCCTGTAACTGGAGTTATAGACAGTTGTGTACGTGCTGTGGCCTGAACGTGCATCCACTTAAGCAGCAAGTGCTCCTATCAACTAACCTATCCCCCAGCCCTTGTAACGACCCTCCCACATGTGTCTGTGGACTTCTGTGGATACATGGTTAAACTTGTTCTTTGTTTCTGATTTTTTGTTTGTTTTGTTTTGTTCTTCTGATAAGTCTGTCTTCTCTTGTCAGTTTAATCTGCGGTTTCCAAAACACTAGCATAAGAGAGTAGAGCATAGACTGGAGGAGAGGTGGCCCAGTGGTTAAGAGCTCCTGTTGCTCTTAGAGGCCCTGGGCTCAGTTCCTAGCACTCAAGTGACAGCCCACAACCACACGTAACTCCAGTTCCAGAGAATCACAAGCGTGCATGTGACATACATACATACATACATACATACATTCAGACAAGATGCTCATAAACGAAAATAAAATAAAAATAGACAGCAAAGACAATTTTTTCCTTTTAGCTATCTGAACAAAAATTCCCTTCTCACAGAATGTCACATGACTGAGATATTCCACACAAAGTGTGGTTTTCTCTATGACTTATTAAGAATTAAATCCCACCCCCCCCCTTTTTTTTGTCCTTTTCCTTTTTAGAGATATGGTCTTACCAGGAAGAGATCTGCCTAGCCCTGACTGTTGAATGCTGAGATTGTAATCCTGGGCCACCATGTCCAGATAGAGTACACCTTTAGGGGGCTAGAGAGATGGCTCCTTGGCAGGTAAGTCATTTGTCACACAGTTTTGAGGACTTGAGTTCAGATTCGCAAAATTCATGTAAAGCCAGAAATGAGAGCACACAATGTTCCTACAGTGTGGGAGGCAGACAGGAGAATCCCTGGAAACTCAAAGTCTTCTAGGCTGGTGTGCATAACAGAGAGACACAGACACATGTGGGAGGGTCATTACAGGGTCAATCTACCTCATGAACACATGAATGAATACTGTGACCTCTTTATTCTCTTTTTTTCTTTCTTTCTTTAATGTTAATGCTGAGATAGGATCTTGGTAAAATCTACAGGCTGACACTGAATTTGTGAGTCTCCCGCCTCAGCCCTCTAGGGTATCTGCAACTACCAACCTGTACCACAAGGCTCAGTTGAAAGTTAATAAATGGTCCAACCAGAAGCAGAAGCCAGGAATGACTGACCCTCATAGTGCCTTTCTTTCATCCACCACCATTTCCTGTCCTCACAAGCTGCAAAGAGCTCATGTGGGAGAAAGTAGGGACTGTCGGGGGAGTACCCTGGGGTCACGGGGGTGTACCACAGGTGTGTGCACACCTGTGATTCTCTGAAACTGGAGTTATGGGTGGTTGTGGGCTGTCACTTGAGTGCTAGGAACCGAACCCAGGGCCTCTAAGAGCAACAGGAGCTCTTAACCACTGGGCCACCTCTCCTCCAATCTATGCTCTACTCTCTCATGTTTTGGAAACTGCAAATTAAACTGACAAGACAGATTTATCAGAAGAACAAAACAAAGCAAACAGAAAATCAGAAACAAAGAACAGGTTTAACCATGTATCCACAGAAGTCCACAGACACATGTGGGAGGGTCATTACAGGGCTGGGGGGTTAGGTTAGTTGATAGGAGCACTTGCTGCTTAAGTGGCTTGCTTATTTATTTTTATTTTATTTTATTTAGATTTTCAAGCTCTGTGTAGTCCTGGCTGTCCTGGAACTTGCTCTGTAGATCAGGGTGGCCTCGAACTCACAAAGGTCTGCCTGTCTCTGCCTGTGCTGGGACTATAGGCATGTGTCACCACCACCCAGCTACTTAATTATTTTGACAGCATCAGTTTTTAAAATGATGATGATGATAATGTTGATGATGGTGATGATGTGTTTTGTTTTTTTAAGATAGGGTCTCCCGATGTCCCTTGGCAGGCCTGGAGCTCACTATTCACTATGTACAACCCAGCTTTTGCCAGGTCTGTTTTCACACGATAACTAAATATGTCTAACATCCTCCTCTCCCCTTTCCTCCTTCGAATGGCTCCACCCCCTTTTCTTTGGCCTGCAGAACCAGTCGCCGACTGTGTGGACTTCACAGTTTCAAGAATGACCTTGAAGTAAAGGGAAGGTAGATAGATAAACCATCCAAAGTCCCGTGGGGCACCTCAGCAGAGATCCGGAGCCCAGTAGCCGTTCTGTCACATTTAGCTTGGAATTTCTTTTTTTTTTTCTCCTGGTGATAATTTATTATCTGTTAGTAGCACACAGGCCAAACATTAATCATTCAAAACAATCTCTATAGAAGTGGGGAATGATACGGGCCGCTCTGAGAGACTGACTGTGTGCATTTAATGGTCATTACTCTTTAGGTTTTTAATCTTCTTCTTATGCCGTTTGATTTGTTTCTGCAGATGCTCTATCTCCTTTGAATGGCGGTCAATCTCATCTTCATGGTGCTTCTTCAAGGGCAGCCAGCTGCTCTCTCGTCTTCCCTCGGAAGTACCGATCCTCTTCAGCCTTCTCTCGTTTCCTGAAGGCCCCACCAGCTTCTCGAATGGAGCCAGCGCCCCTGTATCCGTGCTCTCCGACAAGTCTGAGACGAAGCCTCGGGTTTGCAGGAACCCTCATACCCCAGACACCGAGCCGAGCCCGAACCGCCAACGCCAAGCCTGCCATTATCTTCTAGCTTGGAATTTCTAATGAAGGTAAGTTGTCTCCTTTCTTACGTTAGCTTTTGCACAACTGGAAGCTTCTACGGCTGGTGGCTGGTATACTACAAGCAAAGTCTTGAGCTGGAAAAATAGCTCAGCAGTTAAGAGCACTTGCTCTTTCAGGGTTCAATTCCCTGAACCCACACCAGGTAAGCTATAACTGCTGTTAACTCCAGCTCCAGGGGATCTAACACCTACTTCTGTCCTCTGAGGGCACCCACACATGTGCAAATACTACTCCCGTAACATATATTAAAAAGAATAAAATAAACCAGGCGTGGTGGCACATACCTTTAATCCCAGCACTTGAGAGGCAGAGGCAGAGGCAGGAGGATCTCTGTGAGTTTGAGGACAGCCTGGTCTATACAGCAAGTTCCAGGACAGCCAAAGCTACACAGAGGAAACCTTGTGGAATTAAATAAACCAAGTAGACACACTCTTTTCTAAAGGGAGAGGGAACGTTGTGTGTGAATCACCCTACTTCCTGAGTGGAGGGCAGCAGCTAAAGGAGTTGCTACATACCAGGAGGCAGATGCCGTGCGCCTAGCTCCCCATGTCCTTCTGCAGAAGTAATGAGCTCTCCTTTTCAGGGTCCAGTTATCGCCCCGTTCTGCACAGGCCTTCTTAGGATGCTGTTAAACAGCTCAGAAGCAGCGGCCACCGGCTGCCTCGGAAGCAGGCAGAATCCCACAGGTCGTACTGTTGGCAGGCAAACCATCAGGGTGAGAAAGTAGAGGTATGGGGTGTGGATCACACTACTGCTTTTCAAAGTATCGTCTGGATGGCCACAGGAGCCCTCCCTTCATGCTCCATTCTGCTTCTAGGAATTCATTCTAGGGCTGCAGATGATCTCTGTGTCACTGTCTCTCTGTTTCTCTCTGTGTGTGTCTCTGCCTCTGTCTCTCCTGGGCAAGGTTATTTGCTCCAGTGTACATTATGACTAGCAGAAACGGGGCTAAGGCCAATAACGTACCATTCGTTTGGACAGTGGAATGCAGTGTGCTCTTAGAGAAGCCGCGCTGTATACATGGAAACAGGCTGGTCTTTAAGATGAGCTACTAATTTGGTTTTTGTTCTGAGACAGGGTCTCATGTAGCCTAGTCTAACTTCAAACCCATTATCTACCTGAGGATGAATCTGAATTTCTGACTTTCCGGCTTCCATCTTTAGAATGTTGTTGGGACTACAGGCAGGTGCCAGCATGTCTGCTGCTTGCTGTGATGCTGAAGGTAAAACCCAGGGCTTGGGCTGGAGAGATGGCTCAGTGGTTAAGAGCACCGACTGCTCTTCCCAAGGTCCTGAGTTCAAATCCCAGCAACCACATGATGGCTCACAACCATCTGAAATGAGTCTGATGCCCTCTTCTGGTGTGTCTGAAGATAGCGACAGTGTAATCATAATATATAATAAATAAATAAAATATTTAAAAAAAAAAAAAAAAAACCCAGGGCTTTATACACGATAGAGCTCCACCAGCCCTAGATAAACTTTAACGTTAAAGCACACAAGATTTAAAACGTGCGTGAGTGCGTGTGTGTAGGTAAAAGGACAGTTTGTGGAAATTGGTTCTCTCCTTCCATTTTGCGAACTCCAGGAATCCAACTAAGGCTGTCCGGTTTCTCAGGAAGGCCCGAGGACAGTATCTGTTATGTATTCACTGGGGTGTGTATTTGGGTGGTTTTGTTCTTCATTGTTTCCTTTCTTCCCTCCCTCCTTCCTTTCTTGTCAACAGGGTCTTCCTGTGAAACCCATGCTTCCCTAGAACTTGCTTGTATCCTGTTCAGATGCTCTTACCTCAGCCTGGGGATAGAAGGCATTCCACAGCACACCAGGCTTGTGGATCTGCCTGTGTTTTCACAAGCGTTTTTGCTGCTCAAACTTACTTGGCGTCTGGGTTCAGAGAGTGAGATCCCGGGAGGCACTGGGTGCCACAGAACTGGAACCCTTGCCTCTTGGGTTGCACTTTAGAGAGCAGTGGTAAGAGCTAGACATCGAATCCAAGGGAAAGCATTGCTCGAATGCATTTGGGTTCTGGATAAATGGAACAGGAGTTGAACGACCAAAGTACAGATGCTTTGAAGATGGTTTGTGCTTCTATAATCCTCATGCCTCTGTGGATTCTCTCTAAGAAGACATATAAGGAATAGCTTGGGTGTGATGCTACGGAGTGTAATTGGGCCCTAGAGGGATGGGGTAGAAGGAAAACTTGATTTTTTCAGTTTTTATTGTGCTGGAGTAGTTTTAAAACCTGTGTGCCAAAAGTGTGTGTGTGTGTGTGTGTGTGTGTGTCTGTCTGTCTGTCTGTCTCTCTCTCTCTCACACACACACACACACACACACACACACACACACACACACAGCTCAGTGGAGAAAAGTGTTTACCACAAAGACATCTTCAGTTCCACCCCTAGGCACCACATGATAGGAGAGAATAACCCCTGAAGTGAAGTTGTCTTCTGACCTCCACGCTTGCAATGTGCTGTGCAACCCACCCAATGCCTAATTAATGAAAATAATTCAGGAGCAGGTGCTGATGGCCCTGTTGGATTTGAGCAGCTAGTTAGCCATTGAGACCAACAAAGAAAGTGGAAATAACAAGGTAGGTTTCAAGGCTAGGTCATAGCAGGGCATCCAGTTACTTCTGGTTGTTTTCTGTGCTTGTTTTCTATTTTATTTATTTATTTATTTACTTACTTACTTATTTTTATTTATTTTGGTTTGGCTTGGTTTTTGGTTTGGAGACAGGATTTCTCTATGTAGCCCTGGCTGACCGGGAACTCACTCTGTAGACCAGCCTGGCCTCGAACTCAGAGAGATCCTCCTGCCTCTGCTTCCCCAGTGCAGGGATTAAAAGCTTGCTCCACCACCACCACCCGGCTTGAGAAAAACAATTTTTAAATGCAATCTATTCCAGTTTAAGGTTGGCAATTATTATTTTTTTAATTGTTTACATTGAAAAGCCAAACAAAATCCAAGGGGTGGACTAGAAAAATCTCTGGGGAGCCTAAGTCCTAGAATCCTACATCTTGACTTTCAGCAGACCGGTTGGGGGTGACGGGTGCGGGGGTGACAACACAAATTCCTCTCCCTAGAGGCTGGGATGGAAAGAAAATCAGACAAGTGGCAGCTAGGCGGGGAGAAGCTCAGACTTTCCCAGACGGTTCCTACCCGGAAGTGCTGGGGCAGCCGAGGGTGAGGGAAGCCAGGCCTGGGAGTCTGGTGTTAGAAGAAGCAGAGTCTGCAATAAATCACCTCCCTAACCTGCCTGCTTTCCTAGACTGTCAGCTTAGTCGGGGGTGGGGGAGGAAGGGCAGAGAGCGGAGGTGCGCTGAAACTGGCAGGGCACCAGAGGAGTCTAAATTTCAATTGCAATAGAAAACCAACACCCTCCACCTCTACTCCTGTCCCCCAGCCGCGATTCCTTTTCTCCTTCCCTTCTTTTCCCTGCCCTCCCTTCCTCTCTTAGTGGGCCCTCCTCAGCTGAGAGGAATCCACTCAGACCTCAGACGGTTCTTCTGGTCCTCCCCTGCCTCCCTTATAGTGGGTTCGATTCCCTCCAGAGCTCCAGGCTATTCCACCTTCGGCACACGTCTCATTCGGAGATCCAGCTTGGATGAGTGTAGCCGGATGATTAATGAGATAAGACATTAGGGCTGCCAGGCGAATGGCAGCTAGCCAGAGATATGACTCTCACAAGATAGCAGAGCCACCCTGGAGAGAGCCTACAGCTACCAGGATGCGACATTCCCTGGGTGCCGCCCCCCAACCTCCCATCCCCCATCGCCCATCACCAGGCCTGGGCAGCTAGTGGTGCTGGAAGCGCTGTGCAGAACAGAAAATCACAAGGCCCTCTGATTCCAGTACTTAATGTACAGATCTCCTTTAGCAGGTGTCGCTCCTTTCCAAATTCCAAAAGCAGATCTCCCCACCCCAGAAGATCCCGTAGAGCTGCTTAGAGTGAGTAAGATTGCTTATTGCGGTGGGCTATTCTGCAAATGTGTATCATCGGCCCACTCATTCATTCATGCACACAGTGTGGGGGTTTGCCCTAAAGCTCGGCAGCCTTCAGTAATGCTCTTGTCCTCTTAGAGGAGCAGGCTGGTTTGAATACAACCTTCCTAGCTGTGTGACCTTGGCCTCCATGAACAGCAGCGAAATCCCCGGAGGATTCTGTACAGGTAAATTGCTTAGGACAGAGCCTGACTTGTGAAAGAGCCATGCTTTCTCTCATTCACCCAAGAGTCCATACGTGGGGGACTGTGATGTTCAGGGGCCACAGCCATGAACAAGTCAGAGGGGGTCCTGGTCTTGGGCGGTTTATCCTGGCGGGGTGGGTTTAGGGGGGCAGGGAAGAGTGGAGATAAACAGACAATTGAATGGAGAAACGGAGAGATTCAAGTAAAGGGAGGAGACTGGAGGCTGAAAGGGAGTGAACAATAACCAGAAGATGAAGCGCTTCTAGTGACCCGAGGGCTGAAGGAAGACAGAGTTCTGGAGATAGAGAGAAAGCGAGACCGGAACCCTGATAAGGCAGACCGGGCTGCTCGAAGGCCTGGGCGAAGATGTTATTTTAAGCACAGTAGGAAGTGACTGCGCTTTAGTTTTTGTTTTGCTTTTTAGACTGTGCGGTTGAAAAAAGAAGAAGGAAGGAGTTGCCAGTATTTTAAGCAGGGGAGGAAAGGAAGGGGGTGGGTGGTTAGAAGCAAGTGTCTGAGCAGCTACTGTGGTGGGTTGGGCAAGCTGAAAATGATTACCCTTCCCTGCTAGGTTCCTTGGCTGAGCTGAGCATTGAGCTGACATGAGGCAGAGGAAAAGGGGGAATCCTACATTTAATTCCATACCCAGGTAACCGGCAGCATCCAGAGCTACAGAGAGGAGCAGGGGCTTTCAGCCTCTGAAGGAGAGATGGCAAGAAGACAAGGAGGTGTGTGAGGGAATGAAGGCTGTGCCGTCATGTCATACAAAGTCTTCCATGAAAGGGGATTCATGACAACTAAGTTCTGTTAGAAGGATCTTACGATGTGTAATATTTATATTAAATACACGCATGCATCCCTTTTGTTGAAATAGGATTTCACTAGGTGGTACCAGCCAGTCTGAAATATGTTCTATTGACCAAACTGGCCTTGAACTTGCATCAATCCTCCTGCCTCCGCCTCTGCCTCTGAGGTGCTGGGATTACATGTCTGCCATCACATCCAAGTGTACTCTGTTTATTCAGAGTGTTTACTTATTTGTGGGGGTGGGTTCGTGTGTATCACAGCACGCCTGTGAGTGTAAAGTGTAACTTGTAAAGGTCAGGAGTTAGTTGTGGGAATCAGTTCTCTCCTATCATGTGGGTCCCGGAGGTTAAATTCAGGTGGTTCTGTCAACACTTTTACCACTTGAGCCATTTCTATGTTTTGGTTTGTTTTAAACTTTTCATCGATTCTTTGTGAATTTCACATCATGTACCCCCCCCCAATCCCATTCATCCCCCCGCCCTGAATATCTGCCCCTGCACTTGCAACCCACTCAAAAGAATTCCCCCAGCCCCCCCCCCAACAAAATCTTGCTGTGGAAGGTGCTGTGTGTCACGGTGTGTCACGGTGTGTCGCACAGTATATCCTTCTGCCTAAGCAGTTTCATTTGCAAATGTTCATTGCAGTGAGTCATTGGCCTGGTTCGAGGCCTCTGGCTTTTGCTACACAAACAATACTGGATCCTCACGGAGACTAATCTGATAGCCTGCTGTTGCCCTGTGTCATGGAGGTCCTGCTGCTTTGATTCTGCAGGACCAACCCCTTCACACACTCCAGCAGTTCATAGATGAGGTCCATCAACTCAAAACCCTGAACTCAAAGGCTGGTAGCTGACTTGGTCAGCCTGATAGCTCTCTCATGCTTAGGCCATCAGGGCCAGCCTTACAGAAATGCTTCTGAGAAGGGGCAGGGCCAGTTCACGGGAGTGCTGGGGCCCTTGAGGGGTGGTGCTAGCTCTCCCACCCTGCCCAGGCTGGACCCAGCTCTCCCAAGCTCTCCTCTCCCACATGCTATAGGCAGTGAGGGCCATCAACATGGTTCCAGGCAGCAGCCCAGACCAGAGGTGGCTGCATGGCCTTTGGTAGTTACATGGCCACGACATCAGACATCAGCACAGACGACTACTTGCTACAGGGGCACAGACTCAGCCAAGGTCCTTAGTGGCAGCACAGTCTAGGACCTCACTGTGGCCTCAGGTGGCAGTGCAGGGTACTCACTTCAGGCAGTTCCTCACTAAACCAGTGCCTCTCTTCATTTGCACACACCGTTCTACTTCTCTTTCTCCCATCTCTCCACCTTAGCCGTGCCCAGGCTTCTAGGTGTCTTTCACTCACATCCAGTGGGTGGGGGTGGTATCTCTCTGTCTTTCTCTGTCTCTCTCTGTGTCTCTGTCTCTCTCTGTCCCTCTCTGTCTCTTTCTCTCAGTCTCTCTCTCTCTCTCTCTCTCTCTCTCTCTCTCTCTCTGTCTCTCTCTCTCCCTCTCTCTCTCCCTCTCCCTCTCCTTCTCCCTCTGGTCTCCTATAGGCCAGATTGGCCTGGACCTGCATGTATAGCTAGGAATTTCCTTGAACTTTGACCTTTGACCCTCCAGCTCTCATCCCTTAAGGGCTGGGATTACAGGCCTGTGGCAACATGCTCAGAAACACTGAACTGTTAATATCAAGTGTGAGGTTCTTACCATTTTTAGGCAAGTATTGCTAGTGTGGCATGCTCATAGATATGCCCCCATTGTTCCCTAGATACCTTCAACTCAGAGGCTCCATGGACCAAAGTGGTCTGGGAATGGCATCCTTGGATTTTAGTGGTTCGAGTTGAGGTGGCATCCAATGTGATTCCACAATAGATTTCTCCGTGGCCCGAGGACAAGACAGGGCAAGTGTTTTCCTGGGTTCCTGGGAGGAAGGAAATCAAAGTCAAGATGTCCAGGGCGATTCTGCCGTTTTCACTTGAGCTGCTCCATAGCTGGTAGCACCATCACCAACATGGGCAGACTGTGCTGACAGGGCCAGGTACCTCTAAAGGAGAAGCAGTACTGTGCTTTGTGCAGGAAGTTGAAAGTGGAGGGCTCAGAAGTTGAAGATGTCGCTCAGGTGACAAGCATGAATCCCTGACAGGGTCCTCAGCCATGGACACAGGCCTGTAATCCCAGGTGAGGGACAGAGAATTAGTTCAGTCTTCCTCAGCTATCTAGTGAGTTCAAGACTAGCCTGGCTCCATGGTAGTTTCTCAGAAGAGAAAGGGGGCTGAGTACTTTAGAGAAAGGTGTGTCTGTGCAGAGGGAAATAAAAAGACAAGGACTGTCCAATAAGACTGAGGGGCGACGGTTGGAAAGAAATGGAAGCTGTGTGTGCTGTGGGGTGGAGGGAAGACATGGAGGAGGGGACTTCTGTGGGCTCAGACTCACAGCCCCTTCTGCCTTCTTCCCATTCTCGGCTCAAACCGCACTAGTCTTTCCTTTCGTTGTTTTTGGTTTTGAGACAGGTGCAGAGGTTTGGATAAGAATGGGGTGCCCTAAGAATGGCCACCCTAGGCTCATATATTTGAACCAGGGAGTGGTACTGTTTGAAAGGATTGTAAGGATTAGGAGGTGTGGCCTTATTGAAGTAGGTGTGGCCCTGTCGGAGGGAGTGTCACTGAGGGTAGGCTTTGCGGTTTCAAAAGTACACACTAGGTCTAGGCTCATGCTCTCATCCCTCCCCCACCCCCCACCCCCACCTATGGATCAGGATATAGCTCTCAGCTACTGCCCCAGTGTTTCCTGCACGCCACCATGTTCCCTGCCACGATGACCATGGACTAAACCTCTGAAACTGTAACGAAAGCCCCCAATTAAATGCGTTCTTTTATGAGCATCGCCTTGGTCATGGTGTCTCTTCATAGTAAGAGAACAGTGACTAAGACACAGGGCCTCACTGTGTACCCCTGGCTGTCCTAGAACTCATTATGCAGACCAGGGTGGTCTGGAACTCTTAGAGGTGCACCTGCCTCTGCCTCTGGAGCACACCCAGCTGGCCTTTCTGTTGTGAGCAGCCATTTCTCTCTGTTTCTGGGTACTCAAGTGCTATTTGCTGCCTTTTCAGCAATGCCCATCTTACCTACCAACCCCTCTGTCTGTCCCGTGATCACTCTAATATATTTACCTCTTTTGAAAGGGAAGTCACTTATTCAGTTTCCTCTTAAAAGAATCTGCCATTTCTCAAGGAACCGGACAGACAGAATCCTGTAGAGGTTGGAGAACTGGACTCCACAGTGAGAGGTGAAACTGGAGGCTTGGCGAGTGGCTGGAGTCTGAGCTTTATCCCAGAGTCAGTGGGTACTGCAGGTATTAGCCGTGATGGTATAGATGGGCATAGAAAGCTTAGGGTATTAGGGGAAGGCTGCATAGTGTAGGGGTGTGTCTGGAGGCTAAGGATCCAATAGTCTTTCTTTGGCTGCACACTGTGATCATGGGTAGAGTAGACACCAACAGGAAATAGCATTGGGACAAACAGAAAAATCAGAGAGGTAGCTGAAGAATTGCACAGAGCGGCTAGAGTGGGCAGGGCAGGCAGAGATGGAGTCCCCTGGAGAGGATGTGTGCCTGGAAGCTAGTTCTGTGCCTGAAGCTAGTTCTTGGCTTCTTACTAGGATGAAAGGAAAGGACATCAAAAGGACTAAGAAAATAAGCATGTGGGGGTTGGGGATTTAGCTCAGTGGTAGAGCGCTTCCCTAGCAAGCGCAAGGTCCTGGGTTCAGTCCCCAGCTCTGAAAAAAAAGAAAAGAGAAAAAAAAAAAAAGAAAATAAGCATGTGAAGAAGAGAACTCTGGGGAAAGAGACAAATTCTGCTTCAAAAGTGAAAGAAAACAGGGCTGTTAACAGGTGACTCAGCAGGTAAAACTCTTGGCCTGATAACAGTTCAATCCTGACAGCCATTTTTCCGAAGCTGGTCTCTGACTGAATTGCGAGGTGGGCTGACAGGCTCAGAGCTTTCAACTCCAAGCCTCAAGAACTGGACACATAACTCCTGGCTTTTTTTTTTTTTTTTGGTTCTTTTTTTCGGAGCTGGGGACCGAACCCAGGGCCTTGCGCTTCCTAGGTAAGCGCTCTACCACTGAGCTAAATCCCCAGCCCCAACTCCTGGCTTTTGAAGCCAGAGACTTCGAGGTCCCTGGTTGGTCAGGTTGGAGATTTGGGTTCTGAGTGGCTTAGTACCCAGCAGCCAGCAGCTAGCCATCCTTGAGTTTCCTACAGCAGCTTGTAGCAGGAGCAGCCAGCACTAGTTAGTGTTAGAGCATTGAAATCTGGAAGGCTCGGGAGTTTCCTGGAACTCTTTCAGAATCTGAGATGGAGTCCTACATTTGGGGCTCTCCATCCTCCTCTGTCTTCCCCCTACTCCATCTCTGCCTGCCCTGCCCACTCTAGCTGCCCTGTGCAATTCTTCAGCTACCTCCCTGATTTTTCTGTTTGTCCCAACGCTATTTCCTGTTGGTGTCTACCCATGATCACAGTGTGCAGACAAAGAAAGATTATTATGGAAAAACCTTTACAGGCATGATGATGCATACATGTAATCACGTCTCTACCTCTCTTAGGGAGAGGCAGAAGAATCAGGAGTTAAAGATAGCCTGGGTTACATGAGACCTTTTCTCAAAACAAAAAACAAGAACGAAAGAAAAGTGAGTTGTATAGACTAGTTAAGTAGGAAGAAGGGGTGTACAGGTACAACTGCGGTATGGATGATGCGTTATGCAAATGAAGGATTATATTTGCACCAATCACAGCATGATTTCCAGTTCCACCAATCAGAGGCCCTACAGAGGGCTCAATCACAAGTCTTGCATGTCAATCTCAGATATTTAAATTTTTAAAATTTATTATTATTGGTGGTGATGGTAGTTGTGTATGTGTGGGAAGTCAGGTCCTCAGGCTTGTTTCACAAGTATTTTTTTGCCCACTGAGCCATCTCACTGCCCCCTAATTTTATATATACGTGTAAATATTTATATATTTACATATATATACACCACACACACACGTGTGTGTGTGTGTGTGTGTGTGTGTGTGTGTGTGGTTTGTGTTCTGCCTCACCACTGATATATAGGAACTCAGCTGGACAGATGAAATGCAAGGCACTAGGCTGCATTTACCCTATGTCCGTTGTTGGGTGCTGGGTTTTCGGGAAACGCCAATACACCACTCGGGGTGGGGAAAACGCAGCCTAAGATGTGGGAGGCTAGAGGTGGAGTTCTCTGACTCCCAGGTGTCCAGTCTCCACTGAAAACCATGCAGAGGAGTCAGGAATGGAGCGGTGTGGGTCCACAGGCTGTGATCAAGAGCTTGGGGTCAGGGGTTCCTCTTCCTGGACATCCAGATGCTGCTGGGTCATGGGGAGTTGGGAACAGAGCTGGGCCCAGCTTGTCTTTAGCTTAGTAGTGATTATCTGGGAATGCGGAGAGGGCCTTCTGCAGGAGACTTAGGTTGTGGGGCTCTGTAGATGAAGGCTTTCTCCCCACAGTGGTTCTTTTTTTTTTTTTTTTTTTTTTAAGATTTATTTATTATATATAAGTACACTGTAGCTGTCTTCAGATACACCAGAAGAGGGCATCAGATCTCTTTACAGATGGTTGTGAGCCACCATGTGGTTGCTGGGAATTGAACTCATGACCTCTGGAAGAGCAGTCGGGTGCTCTTAACCGCTGAGCCATTTCTCCAGCCCCCCCACAGTGGTTCTTGATGAAAGAGGCAGTCCTTGATTCCAAACTGCTTATTGACTGTTCATTGTGGAAAACGGGAGCATACCACCTCCTCAGGGTAGACCAGAAGGAGTGTCCGTGAAGGGAAGCTTATTGGCTAAATTCTCAGGGTCTCTAGATGCCTTTGTCTCACTAGCTCATTGGCAATGGAGAACTCTGTTCTGATCTGATCCTGAGCAGAGGTCATGTTCCTATGTAGGGAGTATGGTCATGTGACAGAGGCCTGATTGGAAGCGGGTGAAGCTCCTATCATCTTCTCTGGGTTCCGGAGCTTCCAACCCACTCAACCTTACCAAGTTTCCTGGCATGGTCCACTGCCCCACATATGCGTAGGTGTGTGTGTGTGTGTTTTTTTTTTTTTTTCTCCACTTACTTTTTTTTTTGGACCAAGTCTTGATTTTTTTTTTTTTTCAGAGCTGGGGACCGAACCCAGGGCCTTGCGCTTCCTAGGTAAGCGCTCTACCACTGAGCTAAATCCCCAGCCCCCAAGTCTTGATTTTTATTACTTAAAAAAGTTGCACTTTTATTTTGCTTTCTGACTCTGTGCTTGTGCCTTCAACACTTTCACAATGATTTTCTGCTCCTCAATAAGGAAAGCCCGCTTGATCCTGTCATGGACACACTTGGCACACATGGAGCCACCATGGGCCCTGCTGACATGCCTCTTTGTCTTAGACAATCTCATAAGGACTTTGGGTCTCACAGCACGAACCCCTCGCAGTCTGCCTGGGCATTCGCCACATGCAGATTTAGGTGCTTTCCCACCCTTCTTGGTGTAAAGGTAAACAATCCTGTTGCCAGGGTTTGAGACAGCCTAGTTTTGTTAGAGGCTGTATTGTAGGAAGGCCTAAGACGATATGTCAAACGCTGGACCATCCTGAGTGCTTCTAAGCACCGTCCTCTCCACTTACTTTGATAATGGTTCAACCTCCCCTCTAGCCCACCTCCCACCCAAGACAGTGGAAAAGAAAGGTTAACAGGATATGAGGGAAGTGGACCTGTTTAGAAATCGTTCTTTGGGGGAGACTTCAATCTTCTTTGTCTTAGTCCAATCCACTAGCAAATGCCAAACACGAATCAACAGCTACAGTCCAGTCCACTCAGCAGACAGCACATATGAATTAACAAGGGCAGTTCAATCCAGAAGAGTCCACGAGGCTCACCAACCAGCTTAAGCCCACAGAAGGAACCTCACAAGAAGTTCTTTGGAGAGTTTCTCTCTATGAAGTCACCACAAGTGAAGGTCAGCAACGCAGTGTAAAGTGAACCAGTAAATGTGTGTTGTCAGCGAAGAGTAGAGCAGAGCAAACTGAACAGTGCTCTAGCCCCCACTGTCTGTGGGGCCGTATTTACATTCTCTCTAAATATCCTGCATCCTTTCACATATTTGCTGTAGCAAGACATCCTTCCTTTCACCTGTGTCTGCTTCAGCAAAACATCATTTGACATAACTGACTTTCCAGAGAAACCATAATTTACACTTCATATCCCTCTTTCTGTTTAAGAAATTTTTGTTTTCTCTAGCATTAGCAATCTACACACAATAGAAATAGGTATAAGAACCATCATATTTGGGGTTGGGGATTTGGCTCAGTGGTAGAGCGCTTGCCTAGGAAACACAAGGTCCTGGGTTCGATCCCCATCCCCGAAAAAAAAAAAAACCATCATATTTTAAATAAATGGCTTACGTACGATACAGACAACAGTCTAACAAAACAACCTTGAATTTCTATCAATATACAATAATTCAAACAAAATGACTTTAAATTTTTATCAATCCCTGATCATAACCAATAACAGCCCTCTACCCGGGCTAATAATAGATAGTAACAATCGTAGATAATAACAATCGTAACATATCAAATGACCAAACCTATCCACGTGTGCGTGCGTGCGTGCGTGCATGCGTGCGTGCGTGCGTGTGTGTGTGTGTGTTTGAGCTAGACTTTAAGTAGCTCAGGCTGGCCTAGAACTCAATATGTAACCAAAGATAACCTTGATCCTCCTACCCACACTTCTGCAGTGCTAGGATCACTGTGAGCTGTTGTATCTGGGTTCATATGTTGCTGGGACTCAAACCCAGGGCATCATGAATGGTAGGCAGAAACTGCCAATTGAAGCATATCCCCAGGTTGGATCCTGATTGGCCACAATTGAGGCATATCCCCAGGTTGGATCCTGATTGGCCACAATTGAGGCATATCCCCAGGTTGGATCCTGATTGGCCACAATTGAGGCATATCCCCAGGTTGGATCCTGATTGGCCACAATTGAGGCATATCCCCAGGTTGGATCCTGATTGGCCACAATTGAGGCATATCCCCAGGTTGGATCCCGATTGGCCAATCACTAGCTTCTTGCTGAGGTACTGAGGGTACGCTTTTCTCATCTCGAAACGTCAAAGGTCACCTAAATTTCTTCAGGCTTGTCTTCCCGGAGGTCCTACAGAGTTGTCTGGGGAGGGGGCGGTTGTGGCAGAGCAGTGCCTTCTGGAGCAGGGAGTCTTCAATGCAGTGTGGTCCCTGCAGCTAGAGGGTTCTCAGAGTAAGTGGAAAGTGACCAAACCCCTCCAAGCTGCTAGTCCAGGCTCCTGCCAGGAAAGGGCTTCTCAGCTGACTGTTGCCCACTCTGGGCTTAGTTAGGATTTCTATTTCTGTGATAAAACTGCCCAAAAATAACTTGGGGGAGGAAAGGGTTTAGTTCATCTGACACTTCCGGTTATTACTCCGTTATTGAGGGAAGTCAAAGCAGGAATTCAATCAAGCAGGGCGGAGGCATAGAGGCCATGGAGGAGTGCTACTTACTGGATAGAATGCTCTCCATGGCTGGCTCAGACCCTCCCTTATGCACCCAGAATTACCCGCCCAGATGTGGCACCCCCCACAACGGTCGAACCCAATCAACCACGAATCTATGAAAAGCCCCATTGGCTTGCCTACAGGCTAATCTATAGAGAGGAATTTTCCCGATTGCGGGTTCCTTTCCTTTGATGACTCTGGCTTCTGTTGAGTTAACAAAAATGCTAGGCTGCTCAGCTACCATTCAGAGGCACGAACTGCTTACTTCCGGATGTGTGTTTATGGCTCATTCATTAAAACAACAGAATCGTGTGGTGCTTAGGTCTTAGAGCTAACCTTCTCAACAGCACTGGACGCGCTTAAGAGATATCCCAGGGCCCTGGGTAGAATGGGGTCCCTCGGGTCTGTCACACCCAGCAGCACCTATTCTGTGCTCCTCTGTGTCACAGGGAAAGGACATAGCCAAGAGAGGGCAGGAAATAATACATTGTCAGGCTGCGTCAGGAACACGAAGAAGCTGGGTGCTGCTGATGGGGAAGGCCGTGAACTTTAAAGGGCAAAGAAGGGGTTAAGGTCTGGAACTGTCCCAGAGGCTGTGTTCACTTGGTTCTGAGCATGCGTTAAAAGCACCAGAGACACTTCAATCGCTGATTTGTAGGGCACCATCTTGGCCCACCCCACCCCTCTTTTTATGACAATGAAATAAAATGCTTTCCTTGGGCATAGGGAAGGTGACATTGAGCTTTCCAGATAAGGGAGGGAACAAATAGTACAAGGTCCCTAGGGTAGGAAAAAAAGTTTATTTCCTTTGACAAGACCTGGGGATTGAGGGGACTGGCACCAGGTTCAGAGCAGGAAGGGGAGAGGAGGATCCAAACAGAGGGAGGGAAGGATCCAGTAGGTGTCTGCTGCGGATCTATAGCGCCTGGGGACACCCTGGAAGGATGGTTTGTGAAGAAGGTAGAGCCAGTATTCAGATCTAGCTAGGGGTGCTGAGTAATGTGGGAGACTTGGGGGGAACCAGCGCCCGACGTCTAGTTTAAAAACAGTTCTCAGTTTTTGTTTTGTTTTATTCTGAGACATTGTCTCAGAATTCAGTGTGTAGAGCAGGCTGTGGTGCTGAGATTACAAACCCGAGAACCTGCACTGGGCTTTTCCAACTATTTCCGTTACACCCCACCTCCCCACCCCCACCCCAGGCTCCCCAGAAGCAGCGTCCAGAATTCCTCCGGGATAGCACTCAAGAAAGAAACAGCCTGGACACTGCTGGATCCCAGCAGGTGGGAGGCCCGGCTGAAGACTGAGGAAAGCAGCCTTGGAGTGTGAAGGGTCCGAGGCTGCCCTTCAGCTGTTTCTCTGCTTTTCTTTATCTACTCAAAACAGATCAAATGTTGCCTCAGAGCCTAGGGAAAGCAGAGTGTGTCTTCTGTGCTTTGAAGGGAAAAGGAAAATTCCCTGTGCCCAGGTAACAGGCTGATTGCAGAAACAGAGGGCTTAGCTCCAGAGTCAAAATGGGTGCTGTGCCAAGAGTGAAAAGAAAAAAGGAAGGAGGCTGATTTTGCAGGCACCTCCCCCTTTTCGCTTGGAGAAATCACAGCTGAACAAATGAGACTGCTGAGGTCCAAGGTACAGCCCGACTACACATTAGGACTCTCAGTGTAGGTCTGTGTCTCCCGAGCTAAGAGGGAGGCAGCATCAGACCCTGCTGCTTCTGGACAGTCTCTGAGGATGCTTGCCTCTGGCACATTGTTTCTACTTTCTGACTGAGCCTAAAGGAGGGGGCAAAACTGGGCTTGAATTTCTCCAAGGTCCTCCCTAGTTGAAGTAACCTGCCATGTCCTTCTTGGTCTGCCTGAGCGACCTCCGTCTTCCAGAGCCTCGGGCAGACCCTGGGTCATCTCAGACATTCTTATGGTGGGCAGGTATAGTTTGGGCAGCAGCCCTCATCCCCTTGCCCTCAGAGGCTGGAGAAGGGCTTTGCTTATTGAAGCTCTCTTCTTGATGACTCAACTCTGCCATTCATTACAAAAAAAGCTGGGTAAGATATAAACGAGTCAATGTGGATATATTCCTACAAAACTTGTCTGTGGAAGCTACATCTCATCTAAATATTTTTTTTTTTTTTGGTTCTTTTTTTCGGAGCTGGGGACCGAACCCAGGGCCTTGCGCTTCCTAGGTAAGCGCTCTACCACTGAGCTAAATCCCCAGCCCTCTAAATATTTTTTAATTGTGACTTAAATTTTTTTTAGATTTTTATTATTTTTAGATATTTTATGACTTTTTATCTGCATGTGTCTATATATGTCCACCACATATGTGCCTGGTGTCTATGCCGGTCAGAAGAGGGCATCAGATCTTCTGGAACTGAAGTTACAGACGGTTGTGTGCCACTGTGTGGTGCTTGGAACTGCATCTGGGTCCTCTGCAAGAAAACAAGTGCTCTTAACTGCTGAGCCATCTCTCTAGCCCCATAATTAAAAAAATATTTTATCTGTATGGGTGTTTTGCCCGCATGTATGCACATACATGTAGTGCTCACTGAGGCCAGGAGAGGGTGTGGAATCCCTGGAACAGTTGTAAGCAGTCATGTGGGTCTTGGGAATTGAACCAGAGTCTTCTGGAAGAGTAGACAGTGCTCTTAACCACTGAGCCTTCTTTCCAGCCCCCAATTCCCAGCCCCCGTAATTTAGACTTTTTAAGAAAGGTCTCACACAGCCAAGGCTGACCATTCATTCCCAATCCTGTCTCCACTTCTTTTTTTTTTTTTTTTTTTTTGGTTCTTTTTTTCAGAGCTGGGGACCGAACCCAGGGCCTTGCGCTTCCTAGACAAGCGCTCTAACCACTGAGCTAAATCCCCAACCCCCTGTCTCCACTTCTTAAATGCCAGGATTACTGTGGGTTCCACCACACCTGGCAAAGCCATCTGAATTCCTTAAAACGCTCAAGTGTCAAGAAATTTTACTTTTTGTTTTCCCATCCATCTAAAACCTTAAAAACCACCCATAGTCACCAGGTTGTACTAAAACAGAACTATGGCTTTGTACTGTGGACTGCTGGGCTGGTCCCTTAGTCTTCCCGGAACTGGTTATCTATAAAGATGCTAACAATTAGGTGCTGACAACTAGTTGGTTGTGCCTGCTGCCTGTAATCCTAGTACCTAGGAGATGAGGAGAGATCAAGAGTTCCAAGTCATGCTCTGCGCCTCAGGGAGTTTGAGGCCAGCCCTGAACTATAAGAGACCCTTTCACATAAATGAGCAAACAAACAAAATACGCAGACAGCAAAATCACCTAAAGGCTCTGGTATCCCACAGGTAGAATGGGAGGGATGCAGTCTTGGCCGCAGCTGGGTTAGGTGCACAACGCTGTTTTGTGGCTGGGTTTTGTTGGTGTATATATCCTCAGCGGTATATGGAGACTTAGGGGCTAGCATGGTGACCTTGGACACACATTTAATCCTTTTATTTTCCTGGGGATTTTTGTTTGTTTGTTTGTTTATTTTCAAAATGGGTTCTTGCTATATAGTCTGCACTGGCTTTGACCTCGTGGCAGTCCTCCGGCCTCAGCCTCCTGAGTACTAGGATTGTAGACAGATGCCACCATGCCAGGTTTGTCCACTCCTTCACCACTTATGAAGAGACAACACCTCGTGTGTGTTCCTACCATGCTCTACTTCAGGTATCTTTGATAAATGAGATTAAAATGATGCAGCCCCCAGAGCTTCCAGGGACTAAGCCACTACCTAAAGACTATACATGGACTGACCCTGGACTCTGACCTCATAGGTAGCAATGAATATCCTAGTAAGAGCACCAGTGGAAGGGGAAGCCCTGGGTCCTGCTAAGACTGAACCCCCAGTGAACTAGACTGTGGGGGGAGGGGGGCAATGGGGGGAGGGTTGGGAGGGGAACACCCATAAGGAAGGGGAGGGGGGAGGGGGATGTTTGCCCGGAAACCGGGAAAGGGAATAACACTCGAAATGTATATAAGAAATACTCAAGTTAATAAAAAAAGAAAAAAAAAAAGAAAAAAAATGATGCAGCCCCAATTTATGGGCAAGAAGAGATCAGAACTGAGAGCTTGTTCACTCGTTCATTTGTTTTCTTCTTTTAGGTTTTTTTGGAATTAGTCTTCTTACCCACAGAGCCATCTCTCTAGCACCCCAATCTGCCCCACTCCTATTGCAGTGCTGGCATAGAGCCCAAGACCTCATATAGTCTAAGCAGGTTCTCTGACAAGTACTTTGATATTTTTATCTCTAGGTATTCTGATCCCCCCTCCCCATCTCTTTAGTTTCTTCTTATT
The DNA here is from genome assembly GCF_021556685.1 of Rattus norvegicus. NCBI lineage: Eukaryota > Metazoa > Chordata > Mammalia > Rodentia > Muridae > Rattus > Rattus norvegicus. Next base: position 34,097,978 of record NC_141543.1, on the reverse strand, counting down.
TTGATATTCTAAATTAGGGGCTGGCATATACTTTGTTGATTATGTCCTTAGTATGCTTGAGAATTCCATTCCTTGTACTAATATTTTTAAATGAACCATTGCATAACACTGCCTCAAACTATGCAAGTTTTCCTAGGTTAAAAAATACATTTAAAAAAATTATTTTTAGCTGTTGTGGGATGTGCCTTTAATTCCAGCATTTGGGAGGTAGAGGCAAGTAGACCTCTGAGTTGAAGGCTAGCCTGATCTACATAGTGAGTTCTAGGACAGCTAGGGAGGCCCTGTCTCAGAAACAAAATAAAATTATTATTTATATGTATGCCTAGCTGCTTGGGTCCATGTACATCCTATGTGTGTGCAGGAGCTCCTGGAAGCCAGAAAAGAGTATGGGGTGTTGTGATAGAATCGTGGCTCTTGTCCAGACAGACCACACCAGGCCAATGCAGTTCCCTGTGGGAGAGGTTTATTGTGGGAGAAGGGGACAAAGGGGCGACAGAGACAAAGGGGGAAAGAGAGAGAAGAAGGGGAAGAAGGAAGGGCGAAGGTCAGGAAGGGTCTGCTTTCTATTTAGACTGTGACGCAACCCCTTGTAAAGGTGGGAGATAAACCAAATGGATGCTGGGAATGTATGACCATTGCCATGGCAACAGGCGCATGGGTCCCTGTGGCCTATGGGCGACATCATCGCTGGGTTCGGAGATGAAAGTTCCTGATACCAACATGGGGTGTCCTGGAATTGGAGTTATACAGGTGTTTTTCAGTTGTCCAATGTGGGTGCTAAGAACCTAACAGGTCCCCTCCCCCCCAAAAAGAGCAAGTACTCTTAACCACTGAGCCACCTCTCCAGCTCCCTTAGTTTTGATTACTATATCAAGTATGCATAATAATCGGTGTGGTGGTTTAAATAGGAATGGCTCCCATAGACTCATGTGTGTGAATGCTTAGCCCATAGGGAGGGGCACTATTGGGGGTGTGGCCTTGTTGGAGGAAGTGTGTCACTTGTGGGGGCTCTGAGGTCTTCCATGATCAAGCTAAGGCTGGAGCAGCTCACAGTCTCCTTCTGCTGCCTGCGGATCAAGATGTAGAGCTCTCAGCTCCTTCTCTAGCACCACACATGTCTACCTGCATGGGCCGTATTTCCCACCATGAAGATGACTAAACCTCTGAAACAGTAAGCCAGCCCCAGTGAACTCTTTTCCTTTATAAGAGCTGCTGTGGTGTGGAGTCTCTGCACAGCCATGGCACCGTGAGACAATGGGTTTCACCAGGACATTTTGCTGTGAGCATGATGCATGTTGGCTATGGTTATCCTTTATGCCCTTGTTACTTCTCACCCCTACTGCTTCCTATGCTCTTCCCAACCACGCCCCCTTCTGTTTTCAGGTCTTTTTTTTTTTTCTTTTTCTTTCTTTCTTTTTTTTTTTTTTTAGTGACCAATAGTTTCACTAGGGCTGTTTTCAGGATCCCAAGTAACAGTTTGTTTACAGCTTTTAGAAATGTTTCCTTTAGTTTTAGACCAGGGGGATGAGGGACTGAGGTGTATATTTTACATACCAAAGCAGACATGGTCTCCTGGTTCTCCCAGGATCCCTCAGTCCCTACCTGGCATACCCTGCCCCCAACCCTGAACGGTCCAGCTCAGGGGTAGGGGTAGGGCTGCCCTTCCCCCAAGAGGCTCTTCCCTACATAATCAAGACATTTTACGTTTTAGTCTCCTCCTCCTCCTCCACCTCCTCCTCCTCCTCCTCCTCCTCTTCCTCCTCCTCCTCCTCTTCCTTCTCCTCCTTCTCCTCCTCCCCCTTCTCCTCCTCTTCTTCCTCCCCTTCTCCTCCTCTTCCTCCTCCTCTTCCTCCTCTTCTTCCTCCTCTTCTTCCTCCTCTTCCTCCTCCCCCTTCTCCTCCTCTTCTTCTTTCTCTTCCTCCTCCTCTTCCTCCTCCTCCTCTTCATCCTCTTCCTTCTTTTTCTCCTCTTCCTTTGCCTTCTCTCTCAATGCACACTCTTTCTCTCTTTTTCTTTTCCCTCCTCTCTCTCTCTCTTCCCATGGCAACTCCCCCAGCATCATCAGTCTCTGGGGCCAGTAAACTTGACCAAGAGCAACATCACAATAAACCTGCATTTAATATAATCTAACCTGGTTTGAATTGTCTCATTCCACTGGCAGAGAAATATCTTATCACATTTATTCCTGTATTTTGGATGCGTGTCTGAGCATCTGAGTATGTCTCACAACATGCACGTGGAAGTCAGAGGACAACTTGGGGGAGTCAGTTCACTCCCTTTTCCTGGTGGGTCCCTGGGATGGCACTCAAGTCTACCAGGCTTAAAACAAGTGCCTTGGCTCCATTTTGCTGTGTTGGTTTTATTTTATTACTTTTTTAATGTTTAAATTTTATGTGTATAGGTGCCTGCATTGAGTTCTGAAAACCGCATGTGTACCTGGTACCTCGGGAGGCCAGATGAAGGCATCAGATCCCCTGGAACTGCAGTTACAGCTGCCATGTGGGTGCCGGGAACTGAACCCAGGTCCTCTGGAAGAACAGCTAGTACTCTAAACACTGAGCCAGCTCTCCCAGCCCTGGTTTGGTTTTGCTTGGTTTTGAGATGGGGTCTTTGTAGTCTAGACGTTGAGCTCACTGTGTAGCCCAGTGTGCTGGTTAATTTTTCATCCCCTTGATGCAAACTAGAGTCATCTGAGAAGAGGAGACCTCAGTTGAGACAATACCTTCTTCCATCAGATTAGCCTGTAATCAAGTCTGTGGGGGCTTTTTCTTCATTAATGATTAATGTAGGAGGGCCCTACTACTGTGGACGGTGCTACCTGAGAGCAGGTGGTCGTGGGTTGCATAGAAAAGCAAGCCAGGAAGCAATGTTCTTCTGTGGTTCTGCTTCAGGTCTACGTTCTTCCCTCAAGTTCCTGCCCTGGCTTCCCTTCAGGGTGGACTGGAAGCCATAAGATGACATAAATCCTTCTCCACCAAGTTGTTTTTGGTCAGTGTTTTGTCACAATAATAGAAAGAAAACTAAGATATCCAAGGTGGCCTCAGTCTCCCAAGAACGGAAGTTATGGGCATATACCACCAAATCCAGCTTTTCTTAGCTGATTTGAAAGCAAACCCCAAATGCACCTTGGGATGTAGTCTCACCTACACACCTGGCTTATCTTTTCCTTTATCTTCCTACTCAGTTTTCACCCCCTCGGTCTCAGTCATGTCCTTTCCATTCCTCTAACTCCCAAAAGAGATATCTCCCCTCCTCTTCATTACGACTCCTTGTATTCTCTGCAGGTCTTCATATGGATGCCCCAGACACCTTCCCCATCAGGTTTTCCTGGCCACTCCTGCCTGCCTTCCTATCCCACATCCTGTTTTATCATGTTCCCAGCAGTCACTCTCTCCTCAGAATTCTCCTGCACGCGCCATTTTGCTTCCATCCCCCAGCAACTCCCCAGGGATCTCCCACATCTGGCACAGCTCTGTGTGTAACTGTCATTGTGCTGAGCATACACCTGATGTCCCTTGCCTCTCTTCTCTCTAGGTCAGATCATAAACTTGGCACAGAATCATCCAGTAGGCATTTTGCCCTATAGTGTGCCTCCAACGGAACCAGCAGACCAGCTACAGGATCTATAGAATCATCTATAGCATCAGTCCTGGGCTGAGAAACAATGGTGACCATCGCACACAATGAGGCCACACATGGCAGCTTATGGGCCCAGGCTGTGCTGAAAGACAACCTGGTTGCAGAGGGCGGCTATGGCAGCACAAACAACGCCCCTGAGGCCCATCAGAAACCCCCATGCTTTCTCGGTGCCCCAGCTGGACCGCTCTCTCACTCAGGGCTCTACTGGCAAGAATACCATCTTGCCACCCCAACTCCCTTGGAAAGTAGGATGTTCACTGGGTCCAGTACAACTAAGCACATAGTAGGCTTGAGTCTGTGTGGACAGAATGAACAAATGTGCATTTGCAGTCAGGACAAAGACATGAGAAGCAGGACACCTGTGCCTCAGCCCAGCCCAGCCTCAGTGTGATGTTAGCCTCGATACCGCCTCACCTAAAGGTTCAGGTGCCAAACCTCACAGTGATCCTTTCTCTTGATTTAATTTTCTCTTAAATAGGCTGCTGATGGTGCGCAAAAGGGAGTCTCTCTCTGCCCCCTCCTTTTCTTCCTCCTTAGAACAGAACAGGTACTGAAGAAGTCCCTTGGGCTGGCCTCCTGTTTGTGACTCTGTTCATCAAAGGGAGCCCTGCACCTAAGTCTCCAGGCTCTGGAAAACCTCAGAGACTACTTCCCCTCCGTGGGCAGGGCCAGCTCAGCATCCCAGGAACTGGGAACAGGACTGAATACAGGCAGAGGGAACTTGCTTGAACAGTTCACTCCACAGTGGAAGATCCTAAGCTCTTGGAGTCTATACACAGAACAGTGCCTCCTGTCTGATTTTCCAGGATGTCTGCTGGTCCTGTTGACTAAACTATGTGAGGTGCCGATGGGTTTGAGGAAACGTGAGATTAGGCTAGATAGAGAGAAAGATGTCTCCATGGGGTGCAATATAGAAGGTCATCCCCCTGCAGACTCCCGCTGCCAGTTCTAGCCCCTAAACTGCTATGTATTTATTATTGTTACTACTATTAAGAATTATTTATTTTGTGTATGTGAGTACGCTGTAGCTGTCCTCAGACACACCAGAAGAGGGCATCAGATCCCAGTACAGATGGTTGTGAGCCACCATGTGGTTGCTGGGAATTGAACTCAGGACCTCTGGAAGAGCAGTCATTGTTCTTAACCACTGAGCCATCTCTCCAGCACCATACTATGCTTCCTTGTGATATTTTAAGATAGAATTTCACACAGCACAAGCTGACCTCACTCAGTAGATAGTTGAGAATAGCCTGGAAGCCCTGACCCTCCTCCCGCCTCCACCCCCTAAGTGCTGGGATTATGAGTACGTTTCCCACTCTAGTATTTATCAATCCTGTTAATTTACCATAAGTGCTGTGGGCTACACCTAGGACCATGTGCTTGTTAGAGAGCATACCACTGAGCTACTCAGAACTTACCTCAGAATAAGAAGGCAGGATAAAACAGCAAAAACAAAACAAAACAAAACCCAATATCGGTTCAAACAAGAATCCAGGTGATTGCAGAGACTTGAAGAACAGGGTTGGGGGGCGGATATTCAGGGGCCCCCACCCAACCCAGAGGAAAAGGGGAGGAGGAATGGAGGAAGGATTGTGGGAGGCGGTGACTGGGAGGGGGGGGGGGGAACAGTGGGATGTAAAGCAAATAAATTAAAAAAAAAATCAGGCAACATGAGGTTAAGGTGAATAACAGAATAGCCCAAAGGGAAATCTGGCAGTGCTCTGGGGAAAGAGGCCATGGGTGAGTAGCTATTTCCCTGGGGCAACCCACATAGATAGGCACCTTTTGGTGTTGTTTTGGGGGATCACAGACTGCTCTTTAACTCACTGCAAACCCCTGTCTCAAGCCTTCAAGGTTCTGAGGTGACATCTAAGCCACCACACCTGGCCTTTTTGTTCTCTTTGTTGTTCCAGCAAGAGATTGATGGTTTCATTTGTGAGTTACCATTGAGTTGCAAGATGTGGAGAGGGGCAGGACCTCTACTATAGTGGAATTTATTTCCTACCATGTCTTAGGGTAGTGAAGCAAGACACTACACACACACAGCCACTAGAATACTTCTCTCTCCAGACCTCATTGACTCTGGAAACTTGTCTGTTGAGATGGTTAGTTAGTTGGTTAGTTAGTTAGTTAGTTAGTTAGTTTGCTTGCTTGCTTCCTTGCTTGCTTTTGTCAACTTGACACAAGTTAGAGTCATTTTGAAAGACCGAACCGTGGGCTAGAGAGATGGCTCAGTGGTTAAGAGCACTGACTGCGGGGTTGGGGATTTAGCTCAGTGGTAGAGCGCTTGCCTAGGAAGCGCAAGGCCCTGGGTTCGGTCCCCAGCTCCGAAAAAAAGAACCAATAAAAAAAAAAAAAAAAAAAAAAGAGCACTGACTGCTCTTCCAGAGGTCCTGAGTTCAAATCCCAGCAACCACATGGTGTCTCACAATCATCTGCAATGGGATCTGATGCCCTCTTCTGGTGTGTCTGAAGACAGCTAGTATATTCATATAATAATTAGATTAATCTAAAAAATATGTTAACTAAAAAAAAAAAGAAAGACAGAACCCCAACTGAACAAGTGCATCCATTATCAGATTAGTGTTTAGGCAAGTCTGTGAAGGGTATTTTCTTGATTAATGGCTGATGTGTTATGCCTTAGCTCACCATGGACATTGCCACCCCTGGGCAGGAGAGCCTTGGTTGTATTAAAAAATAAACAAACAAACAAACAAACAAACAAAAAAACCGTGCTGAATAAGCCATGAATAAGCCAGTAAGCAGCACTCCTCCATGGTCTCTGCTCAGTTCTGGCCTCCAAGTTCTTGCCTGAGCTTCCCTGATGGACTGTACCCTGAAAGCCAAACAAACCCCTTTCTTCCCCAATTATCATAGCAACAGAAAGCAAGCTAAAGACTCTATGTTAAGCCATATGTGTTCATACCAAACATATGTGTATATACCCAACACAGAACCTGACGGTTCCTCCAGCTTAATCCTTACTGGTCCCGTTAGGTAGCCTATAGGAGTGGCATCCCCAAGCCTTGTGCAGTATTCGACTGGGTGTCTCAGTGCAGTGGCCCTGCCAGGGTGCACAGATGGCCTCAGGAGTCCTCCCACACTGCCTCAATCCAGGCAGTTCTCATCTTCTGGGCACATTGTATGCACCAGGGAGACATTCGTGGCTTGAAACAGTGTGTTCCTTTGCTCAGAGCACTGACATAAGCTGCAAAAGCCCTTTCTCGTTAGAGAGAGAGACCAGCTAAACATAGGCTTTACAAATCTGGGCTCCACCTCTATCACTGCCTGTGGGGACCTTGGGCAGAATACTTTTGCCTACTCCATACTGAGAAGGACAGGGTAAGACAGCACACGGACACACAGTCCCATTAAGAAAATGGCCACATGCGGACAGAACAATCTCAAGGGGATCCAGCTCCTGCCAGCTGTGACAGCAGAGCCTGGGGCTGAGTCTCAGCCTCAATATTGTTGACATTCTATGTCCTGGGGGCCCGCCCAGTGCAGGCATGATGCCCACAGCCCAGATCCATGCCAGATCTGTTGCTTCTCAATATGACAACTACAAATATTTCTAGAAATTGCCAGAGGTCCCAGGGAGACAAATTGGTCTCCCATTGTGAACTGTGGATTTGGGGAGGAGCTCTGCAGTAAGCTATGAGGAATGTGGAAGGCAGAGCGCGTTTCAGTCGCTTCACCAAAACGGCAGCTCCTCCAGCTGCCTTCCTCCAGATAAGGCCTGCTTGCCTTTGGGGTGGGGGTGGGGAGGGGAGAAGGGAGGGGGAAGGAGCTGCAGAGGGAAGGATAGAGAGAGGAGGACGAGGAGAGAAAAGCAGAGGTGGGGAGAGGGGATGAAGACAAAGGGAGACCATCCTAAGACCCCTGGCTCTCCACGTTCTGAACACATGGAAGATTGTGGACCTCCATTCCCTCCAGCCAGACTCTTGGGCTCTTCCTCCTCCTCTTAGTAACCTGAGAGATGCTGAGTGAGCTCCCCACCCGCCTGGGAGTAGGAATGCTCTCCCCTGTGTTTAGATTCTCCTCTGTGTTCAGATGCTCCACTGCATCCAAGATGCTCCACTGCAGGTCCTGTCCACTTTGCTTTTTAAATTCATTAGGGAGCGTCCGTCTGTATTCATCTCTCCTCAAACACAATGTAACCAGTATTCGTCTCTCTTCAAACACAATGTAACCGGTTGTCTTACCCTCAAGGTCTTGTTGCCACACCTACCCTCTACCGCAGGCTGTATCCACTCCAAAGGTGAGTCAAAGTAAATTCTTTCCTAAAAAATCATTGACTCCTGATTATGGAGACTTGCTGGTTTTCCTGCTTCCACTCTCACTCATTGTAGCCTTTATTCTCCACAAAGCAGATGGAAGAACCTGTTAAAAATGAAAATCAGCTCTTTTGTGGCACCTCCTAGGTGATCAGCGTTACGGTGAAGTTGAATATCTCATTCCCAGCCTCCAGCTGCCAAGTGGATGATTGACATCTTTGTGCTGAGCCCATGGCTACAGGAGTAGCTGATGCTCTGGGCGAAGAGTGGTGTGGTGGTTTGTATGTGCTTGGCCCAGGGAATGGCACTATTAGGAGGTGTGGCCTTGTTGGAGGAAGCGTGTCACTGTGGGCATAGGCTTTAAGACCCTTGTCCTAGCTTCCTTCTCCTGTTTGCCTTCAGAACAACAAGTTGAACTCTCAACTCCCCCTGTACCATGCGTGCCTGGGTGCTGCCATGCTTCCACCTTGATGATAATGGACTGAACCTCTGAACTGTAAGCCAGCCCCAATTAAATGTTGTTCTTAAGGGCTGCAGAAATGACTCAGTGGTTGGGAACACGGATTGCTCTTCCAGAAGTCCTGAGTTCAAATCCCAGCAACCACATGGTAGCTTACAACCATGATGATCTGATGCCCTCTTCTGGTGTGTTTGAAGACAGCTACAGTGTACTTATATATAATAAATAAATAAATCTAAAAAAAAAAAGTTGTTCTTATAAGAGTTGCCTTGGTCATGGTGTCTGTTCACAGCAGTAAAATCCTAAATAAGACAGTGGAAAGGTTATGTGGTCTGAGGCAGTGATGGGGACAACAAATAAGGTTTTTTCATGAAGCAAAGTGTCTTGACCTATGAAGAGTGCCCCCTTTGTTCAGTCAGGGCATTGTTATTATGTTGTTGTAGACCAAGGCGAACTGTCTCTTTGGATACATTATGGATGCCAATCTGAGAGTTCTCAACTTGGTTATATGAGAGAGGAGAGAAGGATGTTCCCAGACTGACAGATACTACTGTGCCTTAGTTGCCTTAGTGGTTAGGGAGCAAAGGAGTTAGCAGAAGATTTTCTTTTTCTTTTTCTTTCTTTTTTTTTTTTTTTCCGGAGCTGGGGACCAAACCCAGGGCCTTGCACTCGCTAGGCAAGCGCTCTACCGCTGAGCTAAATCCCCAACCCCTTTTTTCTTTCTTTTTTTTTTCCAGAGCTAAGGACCGAAGCCAGGGCCTTGGGCTTGCTAGGCAAGCACTCTTAGCGGAAGCTTTTCAATCTCTCTAAAGAAGATGATGTCCTTGGGCTGGTAGATGGCTCAGTGGTTGGTTAAGAGCATTGGCTGCTCTTTCAGAGGTTCCAGCAACCTCATGGTGTTCAATTCCCAGCAACCACATGGTAGCTTACAACCATCTAAAAGGGGATCTGATGCCCTCTTCTGGCCTGTGGGTATATATACAGCAGAGCACTCATACATTAAATAATAAATGAATAGATAAATAAGAAGATGATGTCCTCAATATGTTAATCAGAGAGCTCTTAAACAAGAAGCCCAGGACCAAAGCACCCACAATTCAGTGTCTCGTCTCTCCGTGTGTCCTGTAACACAACTGGCCTGTTGCTCAAAAGAAGAAATGACACACTGAGAAAAATGAAGGGGAGGAGGCTCTAGAACACGCTAAGCTTTTGGCTGAGAAAATGATAGAAGCCAAAGGAAAACACTAGGAACTGGGTTGGGGATTTAGCTCAGAGGTAGAGCAAGCCCAAGGCCCTGGGTTCGGTCCCCAGCTCCGAAAAACAAAACAAACAAACAAACAAACAAACAAACAAACAAACAAAACACTAGGAACTGATTGCCAAGAGATGCCATGAGTCTTCACTGAAAGTTTCTAATTCTAAGTTTGAGTACAGCCAAAAATAAGTAACGAATAAGTTTTAAAGAGTAATAAAGCCAGGTGGTGGTGGTGCAGGCTTTGAATCCCATCATGAGGCAGAGGCAGGAAGATCTCTATGAATTTGAGGCCAGCCTGGACTACAGAGGGAGTTCCAGGATAGTCAGGGTTACACAGAGAAATGCTGTTTTGAAAAACCAAACCAACCAAGCAAACAAAGTGAAACAAAAGCATAACAACTAAATAATCGGACCTGGAGGATGGTGAGAAACCAGCAAACACTTGGGAGGTGGTGGCAAGAGGAAGAGGAATTTAAGGTCACCCTTGGCTACACAGTGAGTGCAAGTTCAGCCTGGGTTTCAGTCAAATGTGGTGACTCCAGCCTTGAAAACCAGTCCGTGGGAAACAGAGGCAAGACTATCCTGAAATTCAAGGTCAGCCTGATCTACGTAGTGAGTTCCAGGCCAACCAGGGTCATACATGAGACCCCGAATCAGTCAATAAATCAATCGGGCAGTACAGATCTTCTCACGATGTCCGCGTGATCAAAGCTGTCTGATGACTGACTTGGGCTCAGCTGCAAATCCAAGCCCGGTCCACACACACTCCATGCTCCTCTCTCACTGTAGCTAATCTCGTTTTCCTTTGGCCACCAAGCTCCAGCCACACACACTTTGCTTCCACCCGTGCACTCAGTATGCTACATTCCCGCTGCTCCAGCTTCTGTACAAGCTGAACCTTTGCCTGAAACCCTCCTGCTCGTCCCTATTCTGTATCCACTGTGCCACCTGGAGTCTACAACAGACACTGGTTGTCAGACTAGGTCCTTTCTTCCTTCCCTCCCAATCTAAAAATGACCTTTTCCCCTTTTTTGTGCATCACCCATTGTACACTCCTCATTCTTACTGGGGACCCGGGCTAGGTCCTGGCCATGCTGGGCAAGTAGTCTACCACTGAGGGCCATCTCTAGCCTTTTATTTCATGATCAGGCTCTTGCTGTATGACCAAATTTAGCCTTGCCTCATAAATGCTGGATGACAGGGGCACATCACCACTCTCTTTTGGGGGAGGGGGGGGTACGGCAGTTTCATTTAGCCCAGTCTGGCTCAAACTGTATATAGCCAAGGTTGACCTCAAACTACTGGTCCCTCCTGAGTTTTAGGACTACTGATCAATACCAACACAGCTGGCTCCTTCCACATTCATTTATTTGAACAAGGTCTGACAGGAAGTTGCTGCATAGCCCAGGGTGGCCCCTCCCTGTCTCCATAACCTACCTCTGTGCCTATCTTTGCTGTACCCTTTAGGGCCTACAGTGTGGCACACACAGTGGACACTTAGCGTGTGTGTATTGAGTAGACAAATGAGCGAGGACCTCGAGGGTCTCTAGAGATCTTTGGTGTGTTGGCTCTGCACGCCATTGGCAATATTGCCATGCCTTGCTCTGTGGTATGTGTGAGCTGTCCCCGGTCAGAAGTAATGAAGGCAGTGGTATGTGTGCGGAGGTGGGAAGAAGTCATTTGGGGCAAAAGGAAAAGAGGTCCGGATCAGGATGCTCGGGGCCTCCTTGACACCTTTCCATGTGATACTTTAGAAGAGTATTTTCCTCTTTGCAGTTGTCTCTGTGGCTCTTTCGTGGGGATTCAGTGGTTGCTATTACCAGACTGGCTTTTCTAGGGTAGCGCACGGTACTGAGAGAGCAGCAGGTAGGGCACCTGTCCACCAGGCTAGCCATCTCCCTGGCCAGGTTATATGAAGGTGACCACTAGGGGGCGCTCCAACTCACAGCATCTGTCTCCAGGGCCGCCAGCTGCCCCGGAGGCGTGCTGTCTTTGTTTCCGAGGTCTTTCTTCCTCTCTCTCTTCTCTGTTCCTTGCTGTTTCCTCTCTTTCTCTTCTCTTCAGGATTTTCCTCTTCTACTTTACCCTCAGCTCTTCTCCTCAGTCTTTATCAGCACATACAGGTTGGTCCCATCCTGTGATCTGCGCCAGTGTGAGACACAGAAAGAAGACAGGGATCGGTCTGCTCACCAGGGAGCTCACAGCATAACCTGAATTCCCCTAAAGCCAGAAGGACAGTGATGCTTCCTGGGAGGCCTGCCTAAGGAAAACTGAAGGGAGACTTGATTGGTTTAACTCCGGGGCTCCACACTCCTGTCCCCAGCGACTTGGCTGGCTGACTGAGCAGCTAGCTGCCCAACACCTCTCTTTCTGAGACAGAAACTGAGGGAAAACAACACTGAAGGATAAACTGAAGCTCCAGCCCAAAGTGAAATGTGGTGTTAAACAGGTTCAAATCCTGCAGTTAAATGAGCTTAAACAGGTTGCTTAAAACTCTGAGCATAATTTATCAAGGCTGTGAATGCTTACAGCTGTTCCTGGAGTTAGTCTATAGGCCAAGGCCGCCTGACCAGCTAAGGTAGAACTGGGACCATACCCCTGACTTTGAACCCTCAGGCAGAAACTCTTTTGGGCAGAGAGCACAGGAAACAAGATGCCCCCTCTGATTGGGCTTTTCTTTTGGGGAGCGGTCCCTGGGTCAGGCAATGCCACAGGAACTCCTGTCCTTAGGTCCTTTTTTTTTTTTTTTTTTTTTTTTTTTTTTTTTTTTTGGTTCTTTTTTTCCGGAGCTGGGGACCGAACCCAGGGCCTTGCGCTTCCTAGGTAAGCGCCCTACCACTGAGCTAAATCCCCAGCCCCCTGTCCTTAGGTCCTTAAGAGCACTGTCTGTCTTTGTCCCATGGACCTCTCCGGGAAGTCCCAGAGACGCACAGGTCTGTTTGGGATACATGATCAATGTCAGCCTGGCTGTTCTCAATGTGGTTGTATAAGAAGGGAGAGAAGGGTGTAGTGAACAAAAGAGGAACAAAAGAGCTTGCAAAAGCCAAAAGCTTTCAATCTCTCTAAAGAAGATGATGTCCACCAATATGTTAGTCAGAAAAGCCTTAACCAAAGAACGGAAGAAGCCTTTCCTCCTGACCACGCCATACCTGACATCCCCTCACGTGCAGCCCAGGTGGTGGGAAGGACCACTGTTGAGGCAGGGGTGAGGGGTACACTGGTGGCACCCTACGGAAGCTCTGCCAGTGATCTCCGACCTAGCTGTTCTGCTTGAGGGGATTGATCCTGTAGGCAGACTCCCAGAGATGGGAAATAAAACAATGCACAAAGTTTCCAGCTACCATTTTACTCGCCATAACAGAATAGTCAAAGTCAGTCATGGCAGTGCACGTCTATAACCCAAGTATAAAGGAGGTGGAACAGGGCCAGTCTTGGCTACATAGAAAGTTTGAGGCTAGCCCTGCTACATGAGATTCTGTCTCAAAAATGAGGATAAATCCCTCTTCCCACCAGGATCAAATCCCTACTCTATGACCCCCAGAGGCCATTGTACCTTTCCCTCCTCTCCCTTCCCCTCCCCTCCTCTCCCTTTCCCTCCCCTCCTCTCCCCCTTCTCTCCTCTCCCTCTCCCTCCCTCTCCCCTTCCCTCCTCTCCCCCTCCCTTCCTCTCCCCCTTCTCTCCTCTCCCTTCCCTCCTCTCCCTTCCCCTTCCCTCCTCTCCCTTCCCCTTCCTTCCTCTCCCTTCCCCTTCCCTCCTCTCCCCTTCCCTCCTTTCCCTTCCCCTTCTCTCCTCTCCCCTTCCCTCCTCTCCCCTCCCCTCTTTTTCTCTCCTCTCTTCTCTTTCTACTTTTTATTTTAAAGATTTATTTATTTAATTTATGTTAGTACACTGTAGTTCTCTTCAGGCACTTCAGAAGAGAGCATCCCATTACAGATGGTTGTGAGCCACCATGTGGTTGCTGGGAATTGAACTCAGGACCTCTGGAAGAGCAGTCAGTGCTCTTAACCACTGAGCCATCTCTCCAGCCCTCTACTTTTTATTTTAAATAAAAGAACACACTATGTAGCCCAAGATGGCCTCAGATTTAAGATGATCCTCCTGCCTTAGCCTCCCAAGTGCTGTGATTACAAGTGCACAGCACCACATCTATGCCTGGCTTTCTTTCTCTTTCTTCTATTTTTATTTTCTCTCTCTTTCCCTCTTACTCTCACATTTATCTTCCTTCCAATCCTCTTTTAATTAACAAATTTAAAAATCATATTTAGTCATTTTAATTTTATTTATGAGTGTTTTACCTCCACACATATGCATCTGCATCATACGTGTGCTTGGTGCCCTAGAAGAGGGCATTGGGTCTCCTAAAACTGGACTTACAGATAGCTGTGAATCATCTGGGTATTGGGTTTGACAAACCTGAGTCCTTTGCCAGAAAAAGTGGACTTAACTACTGAACCATCTTTTCCTCCCTCTTAATTTTTTTAAATTAATACACACACGCGCGCGCATGCGCACACATGTATGCATGCATGCAGCCAGAGGATAACTTATGGGAGTCTGTCATCTCCACCATGTGGGTCCTGGGCATTGAGTTCAGGTTATCAGGTTAGGTGTTGAGTGTATTGTCTTTTGGCCTCTCCTTCCTAATTTTAGACAGGTTCTGGTTCTGTAGGCCGAGCAGGCTTCACACCTGTGACCCTTCCACTCAGCCTCCTGAGTACTTGGTACCACTGTGCTTCCTTATTCTGGAACACATTGTGGTGAATGTGGAGAAGCCTTCTCCAGGCAGGAAGCCTCACCCTGCTAGCATCCTTGAGCTCTGACTTCCAGCTCTGAGAGGAGAGAAAGGGGTAAGGAGTTTTACAGCATCGTGGGGGTTAGGGAGCAGGAAGGGCGGACCACGCTTTCCCACTGACTGCTAGGCCCGGAAGTTGTTTAGGGAATCAAAGCGATACAGACATCTACTTCTTTACTGCTGACATGATGTTTTTGATGGGTGTGACAAGGGCAGGATCTTCCGCTTGGCTGGGGACCCAAGGCCTTCCTGTGAAGGACAAGATCCCAGTATTGATTAGTGTGTTACATCATCTGAGACTTGCTCTCAGGGATCCTAGCCAAGAGGGACTCTGCTAACGAGGGTCAGCTCCATGAACTTCCTCTACTAAGCTTGCACACATTTCCTTTTTCCTCATGCGACAGCCCCTAGCTCAGTATTTACAGAGAGACCTGTACGTGTGCATCTCCTTATGTGTATAGGCAGACACAGTTCTTCACTCGTGCCCAAACAGGCCTGCGTGCTAAACAAACAAGTGCACACTCACTTTCAACACCCACATATACATCGCCCATTCCACGGACACTTTCAGACACACAGTGTGCCCAGACAGCCGCCCTGATGCTCGGTACAAATTCCCACAGTGGCAGTTGCCAAAGGCAGCTGCCCATGAGTCTTGTATCTTCCCCACCATCTGTCAATGAGGGAAAAAAAAATCTATTCTCCTCCTCTTGAGTGTTTGTGGAAGCAACGCTCTGACATTTCTGCACCCATGCTTGAAGAGGACTAGGAGGGAGTCATCTATGAATGAGTCTGGCTAGCCTGAGGCTGCTGTGTTAGAACGAAGCCCAGCTAGTCATATGAAGAGAGAGGGGAGTCATACTGAGGAGCACTGGTATGCCGGGCACCCAAGTGAACCCAACCTAGCAGCCTGTCATCAAACCCATGGGGTGCCATCTGACCATCCAGCAACACCCTTAACAAATTCTTGATCTTTCAGAATCTCGAGATTCTTGAAACATGTCTTATATATTCCAGGCTGGCCCTTTGTGGTCAAGGATGACCTAGAACTCACAATCCTCCTGCCTGCCCCTTGCTAGTGCTTGAATTTTAAGCTTGCACGGCCATTCATCCAGGGCTTTACTGTATGCCAGGTAAACACTCTATCAAGTGGGCCATCAAAAGCCAGCCCTCAGAAATAGGCATTGTTATGTAGTCCAGAGTGGTCCAAAACTCTTGGCACTCCTCCTGTTTTACCCTTCCAAGCACTGGATTCCAGGCATGTACCACCGTGCCTAACTCTGGACTACCCCATACCATGTGACCTCTCTGTCTCTCATAAGTGCTCCTGGGCTCTTAGCCATTATACAATGTAGTCAGGAAGCCCTTTTGAGACTTGGTATGCCATTTGAAGTTTCAGCATATAAAATTATGAGAAAGTACATTACCTTTCATTTTAAGTTACCTAGCCTGTGGTATTTTGTTTTAACAACATAAAATATACAATAAACAAGGCAAGAAAACACAGGGATAAACTACTAGAAAGGGCCCATGTGGAACCATGAACCATACACAGGTAAAAATCATAGTTGGCAAGAAATGAGGAGGAAGCTGGAAAGAGAATCCCATGGGTATGGGTTCTGGAACTCAGCCGCCTCACCTCTGTGAACCTCAACCTCCTTATCTGTCAAAGGGGTTCAGTGATAGCAAATGGTATAATCTGATGATTAGATGAGATAAGCTATCTCTGACTGCTCTATCTCTCCTCTCAGCCTGGAGTGGCACTTCAAACATAAAATCATCCCTCTTCATGTTAGAGACCTAGGCTTAAGCAGCAGCCAGGGAAGTGGGATGTGTATCCTCAGGGGATAGGGCCTTCTGGATGACTTTAAAACATTTTGACCTTCGGGTACCCCAAAGAAAGAGGAATATAGGAGTTGCTGGGCCTCTTCTTGGCATTATCTGCATGTCCAATCCTTTCCATAATTTAACTGCCCGCCCTATGCAATTACTTTTCTTTGCATCTGAGCTTACGGCCATAGTAGTTTCCAATAACTAGAGGCTTAATAAGGCTAAGTCATAATAAGTGTCCTGCAGAATTACACACTGCATTAACACCAAATGAGTTCATTAGAAATTCATTAGGCACGATTCCTGTGGCTGCCATAGGAATTAATCATGGTTAGCCAGCGGCAGGAAAGTGGGTGATGGATAATTGCACGCAGAGTGGGAAGATCCTTTGGCATCTGACTCTGGCCTGGAGCAGTAGTTTTCGAGAGTCATAGACTGTTTTAGGTGTAAGTTGGCAGGTGAGGTTAGTTAGACGTTGTTGGACCTGCCTTCCTCACTCTTCCTCCTCCCTCTTGGATATAGGATCCGCAGACACAGTTCCGATTGTAAAAGGTGGACTTAGCGCAACTGACTCCATGATCGTTTAGGCCATAAAATTCAGTATGTAGATAGTTCCACCTGCCAAAATGCAAACAAAGAACCAACCCACCATAGTTCTGGGAAGGTCCCTGGATGTACAAACCTTGCTTTCTGACTTCTGTAGCTCCGCTGTTTCTTTTCTTTTCTTTTCTTTCTTTCTTTTTTTTTTTTTTTTTTTTGGTTCTTTTTTTGGAGCTGGGGACCGAACCCAGGGCCTTGAGCTTCCTAGGTAAGCGCTCTACCACTGAGCTAAATCCCCAGCCCCTATAGCTCCATTTCTATTCGAGTTAACTGAAGCATGTCAACCCAAGATATGGTTTCTGTGCTTAAAAGTTCACTCTGAGGGTGGAAGGATTGGCTTGGCAGTTTCGGAGCACTGGCTGCTCTTCCAGGGGCCCTAGGTTTAATTCCCAGCACCCACAAAACAACTCACAACTGTCTGCTAACTCCAGTTCCAGGGCATCCCATACTCCAACGCATACATGCAGGCAACACACACACACACACACACACACACACACACACACACACACTCACCCTGAGAAAGGTTTGGGGCTGTACTGGGATCCAAACACTCAGTATAGTGACTGGCAAGCTAATAAAGACTTCCTATTGGCCTAAACCTGTGTCTGAGAGGTCTTCTCTGGTGAACTGCGAAGTTACAGTGTGCTCTAATCTTCTGGCCTGCTCACTATCAGCCAGCTCTCTTCCAATACAATCCTACCATGTTCCTCAAAGAGCTGATCTCTGAAGATCCTGCAGTCAATGACTATTCATGGAACTATCAATCAAGGCTACCCCCAACCAAAACCACCATCTTTAACTAGGCCAACTGCAGCTTTTCTCTTGGTATATTTTTTGAGACAGGGTAGCCTAGACTGATCTTCAGTTTTCCATGGAGCCAAAGACAAACTTGGACTTCTGATCTTCCTGCCTCTACCTCCAGAATGCTGGGATCACAGGTGTGGGCCACCACATCTAGTTTATGTGATACTGGGGATTAAATCCAAGGCTCTGTGCATGCTGGGCTAGCAGCCCAGCAACTGAGCTACCTTCCTCTCTCTAGTGGTCTTCCTCTTCTTCCTCCTCTTCCTCCTTCTCCTCCTCCCCCCCTCCTCCTTCTCCTCTTCCTTCTCCTCTTCCTTCTCCTCCTCTTCCTCCTCCCCCCTCCTCCTCCCCCCTCCTCCCCCTCCTCCTCTACCTCCTCCTCCTCTTCTTCTTCCCCTCTTCCTTTTCCTCCCCCTCCCCTCTTTCTTTTCCTCCTCCCCTCCTCCTTCTCCTCCTCCTCTCCCTCCTCCTCCCCCTCCTCCTTCTCCTCTTCCTTCTCCTCCTCTTCCTCCTCCTTCTCCTCCTCCTCCCCCCTCCTCCTCCCCTCTCCTCCTCCCCTCTCCTCCTCCTCCCCTCTCCTCCTCCCTTCTCCTCCTCCCCTCTCCTCCTCCTCCCCCCTCCTCCTCCCCTCTCCTCCTCCTCTTCTTCTTCTTCCCCTCTTCCTTTTCCTCCCCCTCCCCTCTTTCTTTTCCTCCTCCCCTCCTCCTTCTCCTCCTCCTCTCCCTCCTCCTCCCCCTCCTCCTTCTCCTCTTCCTTCTCCTCCTCTTCCTCCTCCTCCTCTTCCTCCTCCCCTCTCCTCCTCCCCTCTCCTCCTCCTCCCCCCTCCTCCTCCCTTCTCCTCCTCCCCTCTCCTCCTCCTCCCCCCTCCTCCTCCCCTCTCCTCCTCTTCTTCTTCTTCCCCTCTTCCTTTTCCTCCCCCTCCCCTCTTTCTTTTCCTCCTCCCCTCCCTCCTCCTCCCCCTCCTCCTTCTCCTCTTCCTTCTCCTCCTCTTCCTCCTCCTCCTCTTCCTCCTCCTCTCTCCTCCTCCCCTCTCCTCCTCCTCCCCCCTCCTCCTCCCCTCTCCTCCTCCCCTCTCCTCCTCCTCCCCCCTCCTCCTCCCTTCTCCTCCTCCCCTCTCCTCCTCCTCCCCCCTCCTCCTCCCTTCTCCTCCTCCCCTCTCCTCCTCCTCCCCCCTCCTCCTCCCCTCTCCTCCTCCTCTTCTTCTTCTTCCCCTCTTCCTTTTCCTCCTCCTCCCCTCTTTCTTTTCCTCCTCCTCCCCTCCTCCTTCTCCTCCTCCTCTCCCTCCTCCTTCTCCTCTTCTTCCTTTTTCTTTTCCTCCTCTTCTTCTTCTCCTCTTTTTCCTCCCTTCCCCCTCCTCCTCCTCTGTTCTTTTAGACAGGCTCTCACCAGTTAGCGCTGGCATCCTTGTAATTGGATAGATACATAGACCAGGTTGGCCTTCAACTCACAGAGATCTGCCTGGCTCTGCTTCCTAAGAGCTGGAGTTAAGGGTATGGACCACCAGTCCCAGCCCATATTTTCATACTAGCTAATATTTGTTAAGTTAGGCTGTCACTGGTTTATGGCAGCTTACCTACAACTTTGGTACAGATACAATGTGAATTTGGTAGAAACCATACTTTGGGGGCACAGTGCTAGGGATGCAGACACAGTGCTACCACCACGCCAGGATCCTCACATTTTATCTCTACTAATACACATCAAGCCCCATACTTTGAATTTTGTTCTTCCTCTGGGCTAGTGATATGCCACCCAATACCCACTATCCTCTCTTTGCTTATGATCTGAACAGTCGGTGGAAGTTCAGCCCTGCCCTGCACACCTCAAGTAATACTGTTCATGTCAGTGCCCGAGTGTCCGTAATGCCTTTATTATTCTTACTTATGCCTGCACGTTCTCTAACCTCAGTCTCCAAGTCTACTTGAATAAATTGTGATGTATCCACACAGTGAATGAAAATTTGGCTATTCACAACAGTGTCTGGAGCTTGGTGTCCTGGAACACCAATATTCAGGATGCTGAGGCAAGGAGAGGGTTTCGAAGTTCAAAGCTAACCTGGACTACACAGAGAGATCCTATCTCAAAATAAAATACAACAGCAACAAACAAGGTGTGGTGACGCACATCTGTAATCCCAGTACAGGAATAACTGAGGCAGGGGATCACCAGTTTGTATCCAGCCCAGTTGTAGTAGTGAATTTTTTTTTTCATCTATGTGACAAAATACAAGAGAGCAATAACTTAGAACAGAGTAATTTTGTCTCATGATTTCAGAGCGCCTCAGCCCGTCATAGTGGAAAAACCACGGAGACAGAGTGGTCCATTCTGCCCAGACAGGAGTCTGTGATCACAGCTTCTCACAGAGAACAGCCAGGACACAGAGAAAGGAGGGCAGAAGCGGTAGTGAGCATAACCTTCAAAGACCGTTCTTCAGTGGCCTGTTTCCGCCATCCTGATTCCACACACTCAAGATTCCAAAGCCTTCAAAATTATGCCACAAGCTAGGGACTGGGTATTTAAAGCAGCATGAGCCTGTCAGGAATGTGTATGATAGAGCCCATGCAAAGCTGGTTAGAGCCAGAGGGGAGTGTGTGTATGTGTGTGTGTGTGTGTGTGTGTGTGTGCCTGTGTGTGTGCATGTCTGTGTGTGTGTGCATGTCTGTGTGTGTGTCTGTGTGTCTGTGTGTGTGTGTGCATGTCTGTGTGTATGCATGTCTGTGTGTGTGTGCATGTCTGTGTCTGTGTGTGTGTCTCTGTGTGTGTGTATGTATGTGTGTGTGTGTGTATGTCTGTGTCTGTGTGTGTGTGTGCATGTCTGTGTGTATGCATGTCTGTGTGTGTGTGTGCATGTCTATGTCTGTGTCTGTGTGTGTGTGTGTATGTGTGTGTGTGTGTGTGTGTGTGTGTATGTAACCAAATTTCAGAGATTCAGGTGAAACCTGGCAGCAAATACCTTTCTCTACTGAGCCACCTCATTGACTCAGTGCTTCATGAGCTGATGAAAAGTCAGCTTTGCCACACACACACACACACACACACACACACACACACACACACCAGTCTTCAGTCTCCAATCGTAGAATTCCTTATCCTACCCAGGAGGTTTTCCTCTTTCTTTTTTGTCTTTTTTGTTTGTTTGCTTGTTTGCTTGTTTACTATTTGCTTGTTTGTTTGGTTGGTTTTCTCTTTTGAGGTCTTCAAGGAAATACATTTTTCCAGACACATCAGGTCTGGGGCATACAGGAACTCACAGAGCCTGGGACAACATGCACAAGACCTGAGCTCAAGTCAGACAAAATCCAAGCACAGAGAAGCCACAAAGCACCCCCACCCTGAACCAAGGTGTTATTTGCAATTGATAGTCTCCAGGGGAGGGAAAATCTGTTCTCTTCAATAGAAAGAAGCTGAGGTATCCACTGCCCTCCAGAGCAGGCCTCATGCCCGGCAGCAGTTTGCAACAGCATAAACCAGACTCTGGGGTCTTGTTATTTTTGGTGTGTGTTTCTTGTTTTAAGAGAGAGAAAGAACATGAATTTGGGTGAGCAAGGGGATAGGGGAAGAACCAGGAGGAATTGGGCAGGGGTGGGGCAGGGAGAAGACAATCAAAATATATAGTATATGCAATTCTCCAAGAATAAATAAAAAACATTTTAAACCATAATACATAATAAATAGTAAGTCCCAGGCCATCCTGGGGCTGAGACCAAGCCTCTGAACATTTGGGTCTGGGTGGCCCCAACTGGTGGGAACGTGGTTGGAGAGTTGGTAGGAAGATGACGTTTATTCCCTGTCTATTGTTAAGAGTAGTGAGAGTGAGGTGAGCTCAGTGTGGAAGGGAAGGGCAGCTGAGCTGTTAAAAGCCCTCTGGAGCCTCCTGGGCTGGGCTCAGCTATAGAATGCAGTGTGCAGGAAGTTCTGGGTTCAATCCCCAGTGTTAGTTTGAGTGTCATGGCTCACTCCTGTAAGCCCAACACTGGGGAGGAGGAGACAGGAAGAGAAATTCAAGGTCATCTTTAGCTACATAATAAGTTGAGGCTAGCCTAGACTACATGAGTTCTTCTCCCAACCACCATCAAGAAAGAAAAAAGAGGAGAATCCTGAGGGAGGAAGTGTATATCCAAGGGCTAGATGGGGAAGGAAGTACGCTACAGGGTAGGGGCTAAAGAGAGGGTGCAGGAGGGGGATAAACTGCCAGTCTAGACTATCTGCTGTGTCACTTTTCTCTCTCTCATAACCTCAGGGTATTGAGGGACCTAATGGACAAATATACTTCACAGGACTGTGTGAGGGCCTGGATAGGGAGCATGAAAAAAGTCCAGGGTTCCCCCCTTTGACCAGGGACCCAAGCACCCAGGTCTCTACTCCTTTGTCTACATATTCTCCTCAGGATGGCGGTGGCTGAGACGCAGCCAGAGTCTAGGTGGGAAGTCCAGGTGCCCAAGAAGATTAGCCTTGGCATCATCCTTATCTCCATCCAGGTATATTTGCGCCACCGGTTCAATGGCCCCATAAAACCTGCAGTTAGAGTTCATTTATCTTTCCTGGGAGAATGTTCAAACAGATGAACCCCAGAATAAGAGGAGAGGTATGGGCGTGGGTGGATGGAGGGCGACAGTTCAGATGCACCATGGGAAGAGGGTGCAGCCGAGCCCGGCACCCGGGTGCTAACATCATTCTGTCCGTCATCCGTCCATACTTCGTCACTCCCTTCCAGTCCTTTTTGACTGAGTAGCTTGGGAGAAGCATTTCTCCCCATTTGGGGGAAGTTGGTGGACAGGGAGTCAAGTGGGGACTAGAGAGGCCATGAGTCTATCCTGCTAGCTTCTCACTCATGGCTTCTGGCCCCACCACTTTGAAATTCTGTTTGCTACTTCACACACTTGTTTTGAAGAGTCAATCAGATCAGCCACAAATGCCCAATACCTGTTAGCTATTACTGTCAGTGTCCTTTCATCAGTATTATTACTCTGTATTCACATATAGCTATGGAAGGAATTTATTACCTTGTCCTGATTATGTGTGCACGTGTGTGTGTGTGTGTGTGTGTGTGTGTGTGTGTGTGTGTGTGTGCACATGTCACAGCACATGTCTACAAAAGGACATTACTCTCTTTTTATCATGTGGGGTCCTGGGGATTGAACTCAGGCCATCAGGTTTGGTGGCAAGGGCCTTCACCTTATGAACCATCTTGCTGCTGATCCCGTTTTATTATTTCTTAAATTAATCAATTATTATTTTTCAGAGACACTGTCTCACCCTACAGCACCAGCTGTCCTGGAATTCTGAATAATCCTCCTGCCTCAGTCTTCCAAGTTCTAAGATTACAGGCATGTACCACAATGCCCTTCTAGATATTAATATTTTAAATATGAGGCTGTTTTTGTGTGGTGTGGTGGCATACACCTTTAATCCCAGACCTGGGAGTCAGAGGTAGGCAGATCTTTGTGAGTGCAAGACCAGCCTGGTCTACAAAGTGTACACCCTGTCTCAGACTGTCCCAGGAAGAGCATGCTCAGTAATCCAACCTTTAAGTCTTTTTAAATTTGTTGTACAAAACAATAGGGGCAGGCTGGAGAGATGGCTGAGAGGTTGAGAGCACTGACTGCTCTTCCAGAGGTCCTGAGTTCAAACCCCAGCAACCACATGGTGGCTCATAACCATCTGTAATGAGACCTGGTGCCCTTTTCTGCCATGCAGGCAGAACACTGTGTGTATATAAATAAGAAAAACAATAGGGGTTTTGTACAACACATGGAGCTTTCCTATGTACTTCATTTTGATTGGTCCTTCCTTCCTCTCCTATGCTCTCTCCTCATCCTCCGTGCCCTCTTCCCCATGGCACCTTTTGCCCCCCAATATTTGCCCTTTCAATACTTCTCTGTTGTCTTTCCTACCCTCTCCCTTGGACTCTTTTTCTCCCTCATCATATGGGCCCCTTTCTTGCTTAAGAATTCATCCTTAGTCCTAACTTACCATCTGACATATCTACACCCAGAAGTATGAGTAATATTACTTAATTGTGTTAGAAGAAGATTCAAAACAACCCAAAGGTCCTGATAGAAAGTAAATTCTACATAGGATAGAATGTAATGGATGGATTGTGGAGATAGACCATTCCCATGGTAGGTAAGCTCTCTGCCACTGAGCTATTTAAAATGATAGAAACGCCAAATGTGTTGGTGTGTGCCTAGAGTCCCACCTTTTGGGAGGGTAAGGCAGAAGGATCAGGCAATTAAGGCCATCCTAGATTATGTAGGGAGCTTGAGGCTTGTCTGGGCTATGCAAAACTGTATCTCAAAAGAGAAAAACAAGCAGATAAAAAACAAAGAGGAAAACCTGGTTAGGATAAGCAAATCTATGATTGGAGACTGAAGACTGGTGTGTGTGTGTGTGTGTGTGTGTGTGTGTGTGTGTGTGTGTGTGTTTGTATGTGTGTGGCAAAGCTGACTTTCTATCAACTCAGGAAGCACCGAGTCAGTGAGGTGGCTCAGCAGAGAAAGATGTTTGCTGCCAGGTATCACCTGAATCTCTAAAATTTGGTTACGCACGCACACATATACACACACACACCATGGCACATGTGTAAGCACACACAAGAGAGAGACAGACAGATACATGAGAGACAGAAAGATGGAGAGAGACAGAGACAGACACATGAGAGATAGAAAGACAGAGACAGAGACAGACACTAAGAGAGACAGACAGACAGATACACGAGAGACAGAAAGATGGAGAGAGACAGAAAGACAGACAGACACATGAGAGACAGAAAGATGGAGAGAAACAGAGACAGACACATGAGAGATAGAAAGACGGAGACAGAGACAGACACAAAGAGAGACAGACAGACAGATAACACAAGAGACAGAAAGAGAGAGAGAGAGAGAGAGAGAGAGAGAGAGAGAGAGAGAGATTGAGAGAGAAAGACAAAGAGAGAGAACACTCCTGGTTTGGGAGTCAGCAGTGAGGTCACTTCTGCTTTGAATAGAAATGATGGGATCCCATAGAGAGGAGACCCCAGAACAGGAGAGTTTTTGTTTGCTTGGTTTTGGTTTGTCCCTGAAACAGGATCTTGCTCTGTAGCCCATTGTTTATTTGGCCTTATGACAATCCTCCTGCCTCAGCTTTCCAAGTACCAGGATTATCGGTGTGAACCACAGTGCCCAGGCAAAGCTTTGTAATTAACAGTAGTAACGGTGATGATTCTGACGAGGGCTTTTGCACTGCTACTTTTGTGTGGCCCAGGAACCACCCCACAAGCAAAGCTGGCATCTGTCACCCTAAAGACTTGAGCCCCGTATGTAAAGTGGCACCTATGACATCTAGCTTACAGACTGCACTTGTGTGCCTTGTGCCTGGAGGCTCCCTGGGAAAGGCTCATGCCTCCTTCTTCTGCATGGCCACGTACAGTTCAGTGCACAGTGCTTGGTGAACGGAGGCTGAGGGGAGCTCGGGGATGGGCAGAGGGTGGGATGAACAGAGAGGTGAATGACGCATTCTGTGGCCATCCTGGCCTTGGCCTGGCTGAGACTGGTAGTGGTATTGTAGGTGGTTTTCTCCAAGGTGAATAACCTTGGGGCTCCTGCCCACATCATAAAATATCAATCACCTCCCGGTTAGGGGCAGGACTGAGAAGTGGGGTGACTTTGGGGCTGAACCTTGGCAGTTGGCAGTGTTTATAAGCTGAGACTCCAGACTCCTCAGTACCAACCTTCTTCCTCAGCTGCCTCTCTGCTGCCAGCTCTCTCCCAGCACTATGGCCTTCACCGGCAAATACGAATTTGAAAGTGAGAAGAATTACGACGAGTTCATGAAGCGCCTGGGTGAGTGAACTTCTTTGTGTCCCTTCCCCAGGTCTGGCTGCTTATAACCAGCTTTGGGATAGGAACTCTATCTCTTGGGGTATATTAGGACAGAACTCATCCATCCATCCATCCATCCATCCATCCATCCATCCACCCACCCACCCACCCACCCACTCATCCACACTTTTGCTGAGCAAACACTCTGTTCTGTCTCTAAAGAGAATCAAAGCTGTAACACATCTTTTGATTTTAAAAGACTTGGAGAGTTTTAATATCTCTACTTCATGTTCAGAAGGCATGAGGCTCAGACAAGTTGCATCAACATTAAAGGCCACGTAGTAGCGATTGGTAAAGTGGAGATATTTATTCAAATGTTTATTACTGTTGCTGTTCTTGGAAGCAGGGTCTCATGTAGTCTAGGCTGGCCTCCAAATCACTATGCAGCTGAGAATGACTTTGAAGTCTTGATCCCTGGGATTACAGGCATATCCATACCTTGTTTTATGTAGTGCTGGGGACCAGGGCTTCGCTCATGTTAGGTCAGCACTGCATCGGTTGAGCCGTATCCCTACTCCTACTCAAAGTTATTGAATGTCTGCTACATGTAAAGCCTGTCCCAATATTTGGGTTTTATTTTTAAGTGCCATCTCTCCAGTCCACTGTCCCAATATTCTTGACAAGGCACCCCAGCATGATTTACCTAAGTCAGTGACAGAGGTCATTAACATTCAGACCCCTATCATGAATGGTGCCACTATATCCTGTTAGGGAGAGATGACCAAGGAGTTAATATAGAAACCAGGTTTAACAAGAAAATCCACATAGCTGACCAACAAACTTTCTTCCTTTACTGTATTGTTTTGGATACAGAGACCAGTTATTATTATTAATATTACTACTACTACTACTACTACTACTACTACTACTACTACTACTACTACTATTTTTCCTGCTCGCCTTTTGACAAGTGATCTGTTGTGAGTTGACCTTTGACACCTGTCAGTTGCGATGTGTCAAAAGGAAAGTAGATTTGACAGTCCTACTAACATTTCCGTGTACTAGCATTGAGGCCATGCAATTGTCAAGGATCAGGTGGAGCTCAGGTAGTAGACGGTCTGCCTAGCATGCATGAGACCCTGGTCCCATCACCAGCACTGCATAAGCTAGGCATTGTGGTGAGTGCCTATCATCCCAGCGTTCAGGAGACTGTGGAAGGAAGGCCAGAAGTCCAAGGTCATCCACAGCCCAGGGCACTCAGGCTGTTACAAAAAAAAGGAAGGACAGTGCCATGGGACTTGTGGTATCCTCTTGTGTCCTTTGTCCTTCTGTTGTGTCAGAGTGGCCCTGAGAGCAGAGCCCTGTCTCTCTGTCCCATAAGGCCTCGTGTACAGGCTGCCTTTTCTTCGGAGTCTTCATTTCGTGTGTGTGTGTGTGTGTGTGTGTGTGTGTGTGTGTGTGTGTGTGTGTGTGTTGTAAGATTTATTTATTTTATTTTATTTAAAGATTTATTATATATAAGTACACTGTAGCTGTCTTCAGACACACCAGAAGAGGGCATCAGATCTCATTACAGATGGTTGTGAGCCACCAGGTGGTGCTGGGAATTGAACTCAGGACGATTGGAAGAGCAGTCGGTGCTCCTAATCACTGAGCCATCTCTTCAGCCCTTATTTTTATTTTATATCTGTTAGAGTTTTGCCTGTATGTATGTAGTGCCTGGGTTCCCCAGACATCAGAAGAGGGCACTAGCTTCCTGACAACTGGAGGTATAGATGGCTGTAAATTGCCGTGTGGGTGCTGGGAACCGAATCCTGGTGCTCTGTAAGGGCAGTTAAGTGTTTTTAACTCTTGAGGCCTCTCTCCAGCCCCATGTCTTATAAAATAGAAGTATTAGAAGACGCAATCTGAAAGGTTGCATTCATTCTAAAACTTCCTGGGCTTGGTAAGTTTTTGCAATATTGATATATTACTGTAGATTTGCTATTATTTTTTTAATTAGGATTTTTTTATGTATATGAATGCTTTTCTCCTATATATGTCTGTTCACCAGTGTTACAGAAAGTTGTGAGGGGCCATGTGGGTGTTGGGAATTGAACCTAGGTCCTATGTAACAAGTGCTTTTAGCTGCTGAGCGATCTCCCCAGCCCCAGCCCCCACAATTTGCTGTTATTGAAGAGCACCAAGTAGTTGTGAGGAGCTGTGAGAGATACAACCACACTGAATTTAATGCTCACATCGGCTCTGAGAGCTGGACCTAACTGTCTTCATTTTGTGAGCGCAAACACAGTGAGACAGTGTTGTGTTCAAGCACCGGTCTCATGGCAGAACTGGGATTTGAAGCATGTTCCGTCTATGTCTCAGACACTGTATTCAGACCTGCAGGAAAAGACTGCCTCTCGGGAGAAAAATCTCCCTCCTCAAATCACAGGGTTGTAAGTGTGTGGTCTCTCTGTTTGTCACTGGGTCCAGGTCTTCCAGAAGATGTGATTGAAAGGGGACGTAACTTCAAGATCATCACAGAGGTCCAGCAGGATGGAGAGAACTTCACCTGGTCCCAGTCTTACTCTGGGGGCAACATCATGAGCAACAAGTTCACCATTGGCAAAGAATGTGAAATGCAGACCATGGGGGGCAAGAAGTTCAAGGTGAGAGACCCCTGGCCGTCCTTCCAGCCAGAAGTCAGCTTCTCTACTTCAGCTATGACCCCTCTGCTCCTCAGGTTGAGCCTTCAGCATAAAAAGCTTTCTTTCTTTCCTTCTTTCTTCCTTCCTTCCTTTCTTCCTAATTGGTTATTTTATTTATTTACATTTCAAATGCTGTCCTCTTCCCATGCAAACCTTTCTTACTTGGAAATTTAATGTTTCTGCTAGGTAATGGCTTCCTTCAGCAGGAAACACAACACCAAGATAGATACAAAGAGCTGGTATGCTGCTGGGTGTGGCGGTGCATATTAATCCCAGGACTTGGGGGACAGAGTTCCAGACCAATCTAGTCTACATAAGACAGCCAGGAATACACAGAGAAATACTGTCTCAAGGAATGAAAGAAAAAAAAGAAAGAAAAAAAAGGAAAAAAAAGCTGAGCATTTGCTGAACGTTTAACATAATTCACCTCAGACACTTACTTACTGAATAGTCTACCTACCTACCTGCCTAGCTGTCTACATACCTATCATCTCTTAATCTCTCATCTCTCTCTCTCCTATCTGTCCACGTATCTATCATTGAGGGTGGTGTGGTATAGGGGTTGTGTGGTATGGGGGTAGTGTTAGAGGCATACACTGTCATGAGCAGCTTTAAAAAAAAAATAAGAGTGCTGGGAATCTGAACTCCAGTCTCTATCCACTGAGCAATCTTCCCCCCACCCCTCCCTTCCCCTTGGTTTCGAGACCCTTGGGCAGGGCAGGCAATCATTTTGTCAACGGAGCCAGCCCTACAGGTGTTATTTTTAAAATCGACCTAAGCGATGCCAGAAAGGAATCATTAGGCCGTGACTAGAGGCTTCATATTCAATGCTCCCTCTCTCTCGTAGGCAACCGTGAAGATGGAGGGTGGCAAGGTGGTGGCAGACTTCCCCAACTATCACCAGACTTCGGAGGTCGTGGGTGACAAGTTGGTGGAGGTGAGTGTGCAAAGGTTCCTACTATTTCTATTTTTTTTTTTTTTCATTTTTTTTCGGAGCTGGGGACCGAACCCAGGACCTTGCGCTTGCTAGGCAAGCGCTCTACCACTGAGCTAAATCCCCAACCCCCCTACTATTTCTATTTTAAAGGGGCGCCTGCTGAGGCTCAGGGACAGCCCGTGGCTTGCCTCAGGTCACACAGCTAGTACACCATGGAGGCAAGACCAGCTGACTTCTGGAGGATGTTCTCAGCCTCTCCTAGAGGATATAGGGCATAAGGAAAAGAACCAAAGTTAGTGTCTTCTGCTCTGGGTGAAAACTGGCCCGTTGGAAGATTTGATGAGAGCACCTTTTGATTTGATTTGAATACTTTTCCGTGGTGAAATGTCAGTCTGTAGGTCTTGATTTGCAAAGCAATGTTCCCCAGCCTGAGGTGTGCAGGGAGAGCTGAGGGCAGGAGACATGGAGCAGCAGGTTTGTGTTCACAAGACTTAATCTTCAAACAATGAGCCAACCCTCAGTTTGCCCCTCTGTATAATGGGAACAACTGGGGCTCTTGGGAATTAGAGATGGAATAGTATGAAAAGGGGCCTGGCATGGAGTAGTCAAAAGGAGCAGTCATCACATAGAGGCTAACAGGTCTGCAGCCCATCACTCTTGCCCCTGCTCAGCCTTTTACCCCATTTTTCTGCCGCGTGACTCCCGTAACTGACAGGGAATCTAAGGCCCAGAAAGCAGTGTGCTTGCCTTGCATCCACCCAGGATTAGCAATGGTAGCTGGCCTTCCCTTCAGCTGTGCCCCTCGATCATGTCAGGGCCACCGCCTGAGGGAATACTCTGACTCCCTCCCTCTGATCTGGTTTCTTCTTTCAGATCTCCACCATCGGGGATGTGACCTACGAGCGTGTAAGCAAGAGGGTGGCTTGAGCCACCAGGCTGGGCTCTGAGGGACTGCAACCCATCAATAAAAGTGCACCATGGATCACCACTAACTCCA
The DNA here is from genome assembly GCF_021556685.1 of Rattus norvegicus. Classification (NCBI taxonomy): domain Eukaryota; kingdom Metazoa; phylum Chordata; class Mammalia; order Rodentia; family Muridae; genus Rattus; species Rattus norvegicus. The sequence continues at coordinate 34,067,894 of NC_141543.1, read as the reverse complement.
GAGTTTCTTTGTTTCTGGGAGTCTTAGGGCAGGCCCTGCCTGAATGGCAGTAAGAGGCTTCGAAGGCCAAAAGTTGGCCCTGAGATGCCTGAGGGGGCTGTCCCATGACACAGGGAGGTGTGAATGTTGAATGTGGGAGCAGTGCTCTGTCCTTGGGGGCAGCCACAGATGGAGCGCTGGGGCCCACTTCGGCCGACATCTTGTACCATCTGCCGCTGTGTTGTTGATAGGCTCCTTTAAGGGCCCAGTTTGGAGGCATGGCTGAGAGGGTAAGAGTGTTCAGCAAGCACGATGACTTGAGTTCAAATCTTTAGCACCTAAGTAAAAAGCTGGAGGTGGCTGTGCCTATACCTGTAACCCCGGCTCTGTCTGGAGTAGTGACTGGAGAATCTCTAAGGCTTCATGGGCTTCAGCCTACCTCCAGGTTCAGAGAGATATCCTGGTTCAAGGTAGTAAGGCAGACTTACGGAACAGAACTCCCCCCACCCTGTATCTTCCTGTGACTGCCATGCATGTGCACATGCTCCACACACGGATACACACACATATATGAGATTGCACTGTCTGCACAGCACAAATATCCTCTGAGCCAAACAACCGCAATCTTGGGGGGTTCAGCCATGCCCATGTGCAAAAGGATTATTGCAGCTGGCCTTGTTGACTGTTACACCCCCATGTGGTAGGGGCAGGGAGGGTCACAGGACCCTTAGAACCCAGCATAGCCTTACCACTTGTTGCATGCAATGCTGACTTAATTGCTTATAACTTCAGGGAGGAACTTCTAGGTCCTAGAAGACTAGGTAAAGAAGGCTCCATCTATGGCTATTCTGAAGCCCTCTGCTGGATAAGGCTTTCTAGGTGCAGCCTGTTGGGGGAGAAGTACCCACACCCCTGTAAGTAACCTGTGCACAGTAAGGCAGCCCAATAAACTCACTGGTTCCCTGGAGTGAACTTTGGCAGAATCGAGCCTTGGTTTGCTGTTGGGACCTGAGAAGGCATAATCATTGTTCGTGCTTCCCCTAAGAAGGGATTTTATTAACAGATGCACTTTGTCTGAGAAGGGTGACAGAATTTTCAACACAGGACAAGACTATCCTGACTCGTGGTGGGATGGTGGGGGTGGCAGTTCCACCATTAGGAAGGGCCTTGCTCTAGGATAGGGCAGCCACAGACTCTTCAGCACTTAGCCACGGAAGCCATTTCAGCTTGTCTGTGGGACAGCTGTCCTTCGGTGCCAGCATATCAACTGGTGAAGAGGCCCTGAGGACCGATGGGGGATAGAAGGAAATGGTAGTTTATGATACAGCAAAGGCTCACAGACACAGCGGGAGGGACTTCCCCAGATATCCTGGAATGGAATCTGGTGTCTGGGAGGAAGGCTGAGACAGGCTGACTCCATGACAGGCTTCAAATGAGCAAGTCAGGAGACTAGGCCTAAATTTCTGTTTCCTAGAACTGGACAAGTCCAGGTAAGACAGTAACTGGAAAAATCCCCTCAGGCAGCCAATCAGAAGCTGCCCTGCCACCTGGCCTGAGGCAAGGGCAGTCAGCAACGGTTTTGAGGCTCCCAGAGCCACAGTTTCCAGCCCACTAGCAATGGTTCTGGAGTGTCCCTAGATGTAGCGTCAACTAATTAAGATAAAGGTCACTTACTCTTCCCTGGAACTCCTCTAATGTGCTTTAAATTGGCTCTGCTAGCTCACTTGGGTGTCTCCATCTTGGTAAATGGAAGACCCTCCCCCTCCCCCCAGCATGCCGGATGTCTGCGCGCTCCAGAATAAAACGCTATTTGCTTTTGCAAACTATTTGAGTCCAGCGTATCATTCTTCGATGACTCGTGGACCCTTACACTGGGAAGCGTGGTCAGGACGGGGCTCACTCAGGGGTGGGGACTGAGCCATGGAGAAGTACTCTGATGCAGTGTTTGAGTTTAGCAGCTGGGTTGGTGCCTACTCACGGGAAACTGAGTCTGTCCAGGCATGGAGCAGAGCTGGCAGGCAGCCTGCCGGTCCCCTCACTACAGTGGGCCTGACCAGAGCACAGAACAGGCCTGTTTCCATCTCCTTCATTTGGAGTGTTTGCCACATCTGGGCATTCACTCGACTTCTTTTCATCCAGTAGTTTGTTGTTGTTGTTGTTGTTGTTGTCTTAATGAAGTATCATTTGTTTTTCCTGTGATGGAAACTGGAGGTCTCTTTTCTATACGGAAACGGAAGCTCATTTGCCGTTGGCAAAGCGGAAACTGTTAAAAGGTCAAAGGTGAGCGCTGTTGACGTGCAGGTGGGATTCTTTTACCTGTTCCCAACCCTGAGCCACTGCCTGCCTTTGTTTGTGAAAAGGGAGGTGGGGCCACGGCTGTGCCCACTGGGACGCTTGCTCCTAAGGCAGTGCAGTGGTACAGGCCTTCCTGGAAGAGGATGTGTTCCTACATGAGTTAACAGCTAGGCTTTGCGGCATGCTCCTGTCACCCTAATTACTTAAGAAGCTGAGGCAGGAGGATTGTAAGTACAAGAACTATATATAGTGCTTCTCCTAATGCTGCAACCCTTCAATACTGTTGTTCCTCCTGTTATGGCAACCCTTAACCATAAAATTATTTAGTTCCTATTTTATAACTACTTTTGCTACTGTTAACAAATATATGATATGCAGGATATCTGACATATCAGACCCCCAAAGTGGTCATGTTCTGCAGGTTGGGAACCACTGATACAGACTAGAGAGCCAGTCTGAAGTTCACCTGGGGCTAGAATGAGTTCAAGGCTAACCTGGACAACTTAATATGACCCTATCTAAAACCAGAAAGTACAAAGAGGACTGAGAATGGAGCCCAGAGGCAGAGAATTTGCCCAATCTGTATGAGGCCCTGGGTCCAATCTCCAACACTGAAAAGAAAAGGTTGAAAAATGTAGGTGCACCAAGATCATCTTGGATATACAAACACTGCATGGAAGACATAGGAAAGAGAGTTTAGTTGAGCATGGTGGCACATGCCTTTAATCCCAGCACCGAGAAGTAGAAGTAGGCAGATCTCTGTGGGTTTGAGGCTAGTCTAGCCTACAAAGCAAACGTCAGGCCAGCCAAGGATACAAAACAAGATCCTGTCTTAAAGAAAAAAGTTGGAGGCTGGAGAGATGGCTCAGCGGGTAAGAGCACTGATTGCTCTTCCAGAGGTCCTGAGTTCAATTCCCAACAACCACATGGTGGCTCACAAACATCTGTAATGGGATCTGAGGCCCTCTTCTGGCATCTGTGAAGACAGTGTACCCACGTCCATAAAATAAATACATCTTTAAAAAAGAAAAAAGAAAAAAAAAGTTAACCCAGAACCTATGTAGCATCTGTCTTGTAGTACAGGCAATTACCCGAGTGGTCCTTAAGGTGCTTCTCCCTCATGTAATCTCTAGTCTTGCTTGCAAAGATTCCTTGGCTTGGACAGAGGTCTGCCCTGTTCACTGACAGCGTCCCCTGCAGCGTCCCCTGCATCTCTCCTTGCTCCACCAAGGCTCTGACCATCTTTTCAAGAACAGGGTTGCAGTCACCCCGCCCTGGCCAGAACCCCGTGAATTCCATCGTTTTGCCAAGACTTACTACTAATTAAGTGAGCTAGGTAAGCGTTAAGTGAAAGGAGTAGCAAGGCTGTTTCCCCTCCAGACTGAATAATTACTCGTAGTGGGCCTGAACCGTAAGCTGTGGAATAACAGAGTTAACCATAATTAGGCTGAAAATTGTAAAAGGGACAGGGAGGAAGGGAGGAAGGAAGGGAGGAGAGAGAGCCCAGGGAGGAAGCCAAGAAAGGAGGGAGTAGGGACAGAGGGACAGAGGGCAGGAGACAGAGGATAGGAAGGTAGGGGAGAGTTCATCCCTGTCATTGATTCAAAGACAAACTCAAGGGTTGGTGAAATGGCATAGCTGGTAATGTGGCTATGCTGAAAAGCTTGAGGACCTGAGTTCGAATCCCCATAGAACCCTAAAAGCCAGGGATGGTGGCATATGCCAGGAACCAGAATGCTAGGTGGGTAGAGATAGGCGGATCCCTGAAACTCAGTGGCTCTGCTAACTTAGATGAGTCAGTGACCTCAGGTTCAAGAGACTTTATCTCAAAAATACAGGCAGTTAACCAAACTCAATGACTAGACAACTTAATGAACTGACATAGTTAGAATTGGCATTCAATTTAAAAAAAAGGTGTGTGTTATTTTATTTATTTCCAAGTTTCTAAAAAAAAAAAAAAAGCAACCAAACAAATAAACAAAAGCAACGATACCTAATATTGAACTCTGGGCTCCACATGCATAACCTTACACATATGCATGTGCAGTTAGTACACAGGTACCACACACACACACACACACACACACACACACACACACACACCCCAAAATAAATTAAACAAGTTGACAGAGAGGGAGGCAGTCTTAAGTCTGTATCTTGAGTGTCCCAGACTCAGGAAATGTGTAATCAAACAACCTTAGCTCTTGACTAAAATACATTACACAGATAGAGAAACTGGTTCAGAGAGGGGTAGACATCTGCCTAAGGGCATAGAGCAGGAATCCAGGCGAGCCTGAGAATATGTGGGGCTGGGCTTCCTCCCCTGAGTGAGAGCACAGTTTCTCAGGCATATGGAGTGAGGGACCAAGGGCAAAGTGTCACCTTGCAAGCCTGCGAGCAGGTAAGTGGTTCAGATCTTCTACACTGGAGTTCAAGTCCCTCTTCCACACTGCCAGGGGTCAAGACCCTCTTTTGTCACCCAGTAGCTGTGCCTCCTTTCCTGAAACCACCTTTTCTCTGAGCCCATTTCTCCAGCTGTAAGTGGGGCCACAGGTGAACTTACCCTAATAGAGTTGCACATCCATTGTCACAGCCACCATTCTCAAGTCAGTGTTACTAGCCTCTGCCACTAGCTTCTAAGTCACGTGGGAGCATCACTGGACCTCGTTGAACATCATTTAGCTCACCTTGTCCCTGGGTTAAAAGGGGTTAGCAAAGCCTTGTCTTTTTTAGCCATAGACAGGTTCAGGCCACGGGGTTTCAATTCCCCATGGTTCTTTCCTTTATTGTTCCACCCAGCAAATTTTTCTGTGCCCTGATTTATTATTGTTGTTATTATTTATTTTTTTGAGACAGGGTCTCACTATGTAACCTTGACTGGCCTTGAAGTCCCAGTGACCACCTGCCTCTGTCTCCCAAGTGCTGGGATTAAAGGCGTGTGCCACCATGCCTAGGAACAGCTCCTTCTTCTGAGGGTTCCTAAAATGGTTATGAGGAATCTTAGTCAGGGCCTGGAGCAGAGTAAATGCTTAGCTACCACCAGTTGCTGTGACCCCTGCCACCATCACCAGTTGTACTGAAAGGAGGTTGCTCAAGCCTCAATTTTTTTTTTTAAAGTAAGAGGTTTCCACAACAAATTCAAGATAAAATAGACAACAGATCTGAGATTTCTAACAGCCTTTGCCCAATCTGATGGTTTGTATATACTTGGCCCAGGGAGTGGCACTATTAGAAGGTGTGGCCTTGTTGGAGTTGGTGTGTCACTGTGGGCATAGGCTTAAGACCCTCACCCTAGTTACCTGGAAGTCAGTATTCTGCTAGCAGCCTTCAGATCAAGATGTAGAACTCTCAACTGTGCCTGCACCATTCCTGCCTTGATGATAATGGACTGAACCTCTGAACCTCTAAGCCAGCCCTAGTTAAATGATGTCCTTTATAAGGCTTGCATTGGTCACAGTGTCTCTTCACAGCAATAAAACCCTAAGGCACCCACGTTGCCTTGGGATAATTCTCTGTAGCCTTTACACTGTGCATGCTGGCATGCCAACATTACCAATAAATATTACTGAAATATTTCAACTCAGATTCCAGACTATTTTATAGATTGCAATGTTTGTCTGGTACATACAAGATTTCTTACTCTTATACAAACATAACGGTTCAGTTATGAGATGAGATGCAAAGGCACGCAATATCTTCCCATTCTTCATCATGTATCAAATTAGTGTATCTTTGGATGTATCCTGTTAGAATGTTCGATCTTTTTGCTCTGTTTTGGTTTTGTTTGGAGACAAGAGTTTTCTGTGTAACAGTCCTGGCTGTCCTGCAACTTGTTTTGTAGACTAGCCTGGTCTGAAAGAGATCCACCTGCCTCTGACTCCTAAGTGCTAGGATTAAAGATGTGTTACTATGTACAGTAGAATGTTTTAACTTTTAAAAAAAATTACATTTGTTTATGGATTGGTTGTAACAAGGTATCTAGCCCAGGCTCGTCTCAAACTCACTGTATCAAAGATGCCAGTATGTTCTGTAGTATGAAATGTTCAGCCAAAATCTTAGCTCTTTATGTAAACATTCTAAAAGGCATATCTATCTCATCAGTATGCAAATCTGCTTTCTTTAATAAGTGCTAAATTTTATGTATTTAGAATTGTTTTGAAATGAATATGGTCTAATATCAGTAAACATTTGATTTGTATGCTTATTCTATATCCCTATATATCCTGGTCATAAAAAAAAAAAATTATTGGGCTGGAGAGATGGCTCAGTGGTTAAGAGCACCCGACTGCTCTTCCAGAGGTCATGAGTTCAATTCCCAGCAACCACATGCTGGCTCACAACCATCTGTAAAGAGATCTGATGCCCTCTTCTGGTGCATCTGAAGACAGCTACGGTGTACTTATATATATAATAAATAAAATAAATCTTTAAAAAAAATTCTTGTGTGGAAAGGACTTGTGAGCAGCAGACAGGATAGTTCAAAAGTTCGAGCTTAGGGCATCACTGTTACACCAAGGAGATAGTAAGCAGAGCATCTTTGGTGGTTTGATGCAAATACAGGAATAATGAGAATTCAAGGGCACTGCAGAATCCATTTCCAATGTAAGCCAAGACATCAAGCACCCTTCTCAACCCCAGAATACAGCCATTTGCAGAGAGTCCATCCTTTGCCACGGAGGACTGTACTCTGCATGTAGTATGTTCAGCAGCACCAAATATTCCTTTGGTTCCCAATGTGACCTTGGCTGCAGTTCGTTGGCACAATAGGCAAGGAGCCCGTTGCATGGGGATGAAGTGAGAACACTTTAGATGATTAGTCAAATAGCTTTGCAGTCAGGGACCAGGCATATTTACAGTATGAGCCCAGAAGGAAGCAAGTTCTCCTTGGAAAGGAGTCTGGATGTTGCAACCCTCCACAGAGCTCAGCTAAGTGAAAGAAATACTGTATGGGACCAAGGTGGGGTTTTTGGTTTGTTCGTGGAGATCTCCACTCACCAGTCTCCCCAGGGCTAAGACTACAGATGTGTATGTCCATGCCTAGCTAGCTGTACAACAGAGAAGCTGAGAACTCACGAGGTCTAGATATACATTCTCCAATGAGCATGGCAGTCAGGCCTTGTATATTTAACCATCCCTAGATTTCTGAAAAATTCTCCCATCTGTCCTATGAGGAAGCTGACTAAACATGCAGATTCTGGGCCCCATCTTTCTTAGGAAAGACTCAAGGTCATTCTGTACCTTGCTCAGGTTTGATCTGCTGCATTCAACCAGACAGCCATTGTGAGCTTTTAAGGCCACTTCTGTGTGCGTGCGCCCGAGTGTGTGTTTTAATAGAGTTCCAATATGTAGCCCTGGCACTATGTAAACTAGGTTGGCTTCAGATCCAACAAATCAGCCTGCCTGCTGGGATTAAAGTTGTGTATGTGCGTGCACACTATGCATGACGCCATCTCGGCTTTTTAACCTTTTCTAGTCATGATCTGGTGTGGCAACAAAGTCTAAACAGAGTATCCATGTCTGGAAGAAAACAGTTGCTCTTTCTGCTTGAAAGCTAGGGCTGTGACTCTGTCACTCAGCTTTGCCTAGAGCTCATACAAGGCCAAAAGTTCAATGGTCTCCATGGTAACAAATGGGGAATAAAGCCCAGGAAAGATGTGTCCAAAGAGAATTCATTACTCTTCATACACTCAATTTATGTTATCTAAGTCCCCTAAACCCAGAGTTCCTTGTCTTGATGGGTCTTGTGTACAGTGTGAGTTCTGTTCCAGCTCTGTACCAAGACATGGTTCCTGAATGACATCCTCAGTCTGGTCTTAATCTTCATGCCTTAGAATATCACCCAGCAAGACATCTGTGCTGGGTGAAGACCCCTTGACCCCTCATGACAGCAGCACTCATAATGGTTTTCCTGCAGTACAGAGCAGAGCGGCTGAGAGAGTAGACTGTGACACTCCACCATGGTGGAGACTGTAGTCCATAATTCTACCATACACATCATAGTTTTGAACTAAGGTCTCACAGTGTAGCTCAGACTCACCTAGAATCTTCCTGCCTCTACACACTGAGTGATAAGATGGCAGGCCTAGGCCACCATGGATAGCTTGGTTTTTACCTTTAAAAAAAAAAACTTATGTGTGATATATGTGTTTCTGCAAGTGTACCCATGTCATGGCATGTGTGGGGATCAGAGGGCAACCTTTGACATTGGTCCTTGCTTGAGACTAGGTCTCTTCTTGCTGCTGCATATGCCAGACTAGAGCATACGAAGAGTCTTTCCTCCAACCCCCATCTTGCTGTACAAGTGCTGGGATCACAGATGTCCAACACTGTATCTGGCACATAAAGACGTGCATTCTGGAGATCTGGCCTCAGGTTTTCACCCTTGTGAGGCAAGCACCATACCCACATAGCCGTCTTCTCTGCCTTTCGCTTTCCCTTTCTTCTTTCTCTCTTTGCCCTTTCCACCTTTTGTGGTACTGGGGATTACAACCAGACCTCTGTGCATGGTAGCTAAGTACTCCCAGCCCAGCCACTGAGCTACATTCTCAGCCCTTGAAAGGTGTCTTAGGTAAGCAGTGTCCTCCTGCATCTGTCTTTGCTACTTGGGAGGCCAAGATGAGAAGGTCAGTTGAATCCAGGTATTCAAAGCCAGCCTGGGCAACATAGTCTGCTGTTACCACAAACAAAATGCAATTATTGTTATAATGAATAGCAGGTCCATCTTATATTTGAGGAGCTGCGTAATAACCACCACCATTTTAAGGATACTGGCCTTGATGCACATTCTATTGTTGATCATGAGACCCCAGCAGGCAAGTGTGGTCACCACCCCCGTTTTACTATGTAAGAAGAAGACAGGTTAGGAGAGGCTGGCCAATTGTCTCGCAGCAGCTACTAACTATAGCTAATTATGCAGGTTCGCTCTGTGAGACTGTGGTGCCATTATTTAATAGAAAACTAATCCAGGCGTTGCTGTGATGATTTTTCTCCCCCAATGTTATCATGTGTGACTTCAAGAACAGCAGGTGAATGGGGTCCCAGTGAACTAGCTAAAGTCTAAGAACAATGGTTAAAAGTTTCCCAGAAGAGAAATGTGGTCTCAAGGTTGCAACAAAGAAATGTCTCAAGTTCCTGGCTTGATGGCCAACCCTGCAAAGTTTAGAGCTCACTGCTATAGCATATCAACTGCTACCTGATGGCAGGAGGTCTAAGAATTCTGGGTTTGCCGACTTCCATAGCTGTGTGTGTCAATTCCTTGCAGCAAATGTATTATTGGTTTGGGTTTGGAGAGCAATGGCGGATGCAGGAGAGCAGGTTGGGAGGTCAAGCCCTACTCATTCTTCTGCCCAGGGAAGGCCAGTTCCTGCTTAGAGGGAAGGACTCGGGTCCAGAGGCCTTGGTCTTGCTGCTGACAGCTCCAAATCTTGTAAAAGGTCCCTCACAGGCTCGTGTGTTCAAACACTTGGTCCTCAGCTGGTGGTCTTGTCTTGGGAGGTTGTGGAACCTTCTGTACTTGGGACCTAGCTGGAGGGAGTAGATCTCTAGGGACCCGGCCTTGACAATGACTGCCTGGCTCTACTCCCCATTCCATTTCTGCTCCTGATCCATGGAGACATGAGCAAACAACCTTCTGCTATCACAAACCACAGCTATCACAAACTCCACTTGCCCTGCACCATGGCTTCTCTGCCACGGCGGACTGCATGTCAAACCATGAGCTAAAATAAACATTTTTCTCCTGTAGGTTGCTTTATTGGGTCATTTTGTCACAGACATGAGAAAGCTCACAAACCTCTTGATCTCTCTTACCTCTCACCCAAAGGAGACTCTCACTGAGGTTGAGTAGAGAGGTGGGGGAGGGTTGACCTGCTAAGACATGTCCAGACAAAGGCAGCGGAGACCAAGAGCAGGTGATGTGTTTATTGAAGGACATCTGATCCTGAGAATCAGGCTAGTTCTGGGGCTCCCGTGGAGATACTTCTCTCAAAAGCCCCAGCCCAGAATAGACAGATATAACAGACTCCAAATCAGTTGCATATAAATACAGAGGCTGGTGGAGGAGGTGGAGGGGGAGGAGCCAAAACATACACACACACACATACAAATAACAAACGAATGTGCAGGTTCCTATGCTAATAGAGAAAATGACAGCCTCCAGCTCTTTCCTTGTTCTGTTTCCATGAGACATTCATCTGCTTAGAAAAGCCCTGTCACTGTTAAATCCGACTCAGTAGCATGTGGCCACCTTCCCGGCAGTCCCTGCTAGGGTCTCTTGGATCAGAAAATGTGTCAAAGCCGGGAGACTAGGTGTGGTGGCAAACATGGGAGGCTAAAGCAGGAGGATCAGGAGTTCAAGGCCAGCTTTGGCTATGCACTAAGTTTGAGGGTAGCCTTAGCTACATCTGATCATCTCAAAAAAAAAAAAAAATCTCCTGGCAAAGTAAAAGAAAACAAAAACCAACTGAAACAAAATTACAATTTTTGTTTCTGTGGTCTTTTGCACCTCCCTTCCAATTCTGATGGGTGAACAGCAAATCCCCTGACCAGAAAACAACAACAGCAATAACAACAACAAAAAAAAGACCGCAAGCACAAGAACATCTTAAGCACAGGCTGTGAGTCACAATCATAACATATTGCACACGGTGACGGTGTTCCTGAGCCCTTGCACTGCAGATCCCAGACATGGGCTTTTGCTCCAGCAGTCTCTTGCCTATCCATGCTGGTGTCACATACCCCATTTGTCCCCCCACTTTTATAACAGTCCACAGCATGATTAATTATCGGCCAAACTCAAAGCTGGGATCGGTTTAAGAACTATGAGCATGTGGTGGAGGGAAGTGAGGACCAGTTCAAACCTTTGTCTTCCTCTCAACAACATTCCCCCACCAGGGGGCAGTAATCCAAGTCCAACAGGAGAACACTAGCATCCCAGGGGTGGACTCTTCCAGACGGGGAGGGGTGGCATCCTCATCCTCGCTGTTGTTATCCACCAGTTGGTCCCGAGTTGGGTTAATAAAAGATACAGCCTCGTGTGGGACAGACAGTGAGGCAATTAAAACTTTTTGCTCCTACGGAATTTTCAAGTATCACAAAAATCCCTGACACGGTATGTAAACAAGATGATTTTTTGCAGGATAGAAAGCTAGATTGTTCCAGGAAGCAGCAGCATGTGGAATATCTAGAAGAATGAAAAGATCGGGGGTTCAAATACAGAGGGCAAGATAGCTGCTCACTGGGCCCCGTGGGGTCAGTGCTCGGCATAAACACTGGCCATGGGGCCCATGGAGCAGAGCTAGGGAGTGAAGAACACTCAGGATGGATCTTCTAGGGACATAGACAAACGTGCCAGGTGCCCCTTCTTTTTCAGTGGCATAGCTGTGAAAAGTAGTCTTTGAGAAGCCCAGATGTAGTACTGATCTGTATGCAGTCCTCAAATTCCAGTCTGATACGCTCCATTGGATCCCCCAGCTCAAGGGAATGGTCACAGAGCCATGTCTTTGTCCTCCAAGCACACATGAAAGAGGTTTCCCAGAGAGACCCTGTTGGGTGAGATATGTCCCTGGATGTTTTGTTTTGTTGGTTTCTTCTTTTTTTAAAAAAAAGCACAGACCCTCTCTATTGAAAGATACTAGGTTCTTTGCCTCACCTGGACTAGTTCTCTTCTTAGGTATTTACTTCCTTGGTCGGGTCTTCCAGGATTCTCCCTATGGTCCAATTGTGGCCTAGCTGTCAAAACAGCCTGTGGGGAACATATGGCTCCCGCTGAAGTAGCTGCTTCCGTAGGTGGCAGTAAGGCAGTGCCTGGGTTCAGCTGCTATGGCCATCTGCATGCTAAGGGATGCAGGAACGGGCACAGGACACATATCCAAGGGCTGAAGGGTTGGGTATGGCGTGTGGAGGGATGGACCAGTGTCTCCTGAGAGCAGGGTCCCTGAGCGGTGGGCCTGCAACGAGTCCCGATATGCCAAGCACAAGTCCTGCGCTGGACTCTGGAACTGGGCTAGTGTTGTTGGCGGTGGCTGGCTGAGAGAAGGGTAGGTGGGTGGTTGGAACAGCACTTGGGTGGGAGCTGATGATGAGCTGGGCACCATGGCCAGTGCCTGGCTCTTGACTGCAACGGCATCCTTGAGGACATTGTCATATGCTCTAAAAAGGAAAAGGCTCAAGTGAGTTTTGGAGATCAAAGGTCACTAGACACCTACTTAACTTCCTCAGTAAGTGTGACAGTGCTATACCACTCTGTGATGACACATTGTAACACAGCCACAGCTATTTACTGGACTAGACTCAGGCTCCAAGTCTTAGCTTGCAGCTGTTTCTGTCCTTAAACCTCTCTGATCCTGTGCAAGATCAGTCAAACTTGTCCCTGCAGCCCCTGTACCAATACATCTTGGCTGCTAAAGTCTCAGGTAATTTGGGTCCCACCTGCTTCTGATCATTCCGCATCCCAGCACTTGGCAGAGTATCATCACTACTTTTTAGGTTCTTCTGGGCCAGCTCCATCCCCAGCTGGATGAATCTTTAGCAGACTGAGGTCTGGAAAACTTCATTTGAATAAAGAGGACACACCGGGCAGTTTTTTGTTGTCCCACCCCCTCCCCCAACTCCCATCTCAAACAAACCTTTTTGCAAAAGTACAATTAGAGTCATCTGCAAGAAAGAAACGTGTGGAGTCTGCAACTTGTTTGAGCAAGGATTTTCCAGGGTGACAGTCAACAATGACAAGCAACATGGGCCTGGTGGCTGATACTGGTCATCAGTGGTCAAAACAGGTTGTGTTTTGACTTGGGGACTTTGTTTGTTTGTTTGAGACAGGGTGTCTCTGTGTAGCCCTGGCTGTCCTAGAACTTGGTTGGCCTTGAACTCAGAGATCTGCCTGCCTCTGCCTCCCAGTGCTAGCATTAAAGATGCGCACTACCATCACCTGGCTTGACTTGGGCACTTCCAAAAGTGTACAGTTAAAGAAAGACTCAGCCTAGGGAGCAGGGCTAACACCTTACAGTGGAGCTCCGGTAGCACAGCAAAACTGCTGGCATTGGGACATCAAGAGGTGGCTCTTTGGGGACTGTCAGTCAGGCCATCATACAGAGGTTGTCACTACCTGCTGGTGGAAGACGGAGCTAGCCACTCAAGGGCTATTCTGTTCTGTCTGTACGCCTGATAGCTATTATTGATCTCTTTGGCTGCCAATCTCTATCTCACAGTGGTAGATCTAAAATGACTCTTGACCCTTTAAAAGAGGCTGTAATCCCTTAGTTGAGGCGACTTTGGACCTGTTGGCTAAGTGGTCACTTTTGTGGCTTGGCTAAGAAAAAAAGAACTTATGAGAATGAATTCACGATCATTCAAATCACACTGGGACTCAGACCAATGAACCCAGGCAGGATGGAGTTCAGTTGATAGAGTGCTTGCCTAGCCTGCATGAAGCTGAGTTTGACCCTTAGCACTAAATCAACTGGGTGTGGTGGTGCACACCTGGAATACCAGCACTCAGGATGGAGGGGCAGAAAGACCGGAAGTTCAAGGAGAACCCACTAGCTACAAAGTGAGACTGAAGTTAGCCTGGGCTGTGTAACACCCTGTCTCAATAACAAATACCATGATAGGATGAGTACAATCTTAAAAATACAAAGGGAAACAGCCAACTCTCAAAGCCCCATTCTTGGTTTTCTGAGACAGAGTTTCACTGTTTCTCCTAAGCTGGCCTCCAGCTTTTAATCCTCCTGCTTCAGTGTCCCGACTGTTAACCGCCATACCCGCTTTCCAAATACCACTTCTGTCAGGAGTCACTCTGCCCATTTTGCATGCAACACCTTATCTGTGGGAACTACTACCTGCCCTAGACTCAGGAAATCCCACTAAATCGTTAGCGGGGCCCCAAGAGCAAACAGAAGGTCAACATTTCAGAAATGTAGACAATCAGGAGAGGACTTACACCAGCAGGATTTCGATGCACGTGCTGAGATGCTCCAGGGAGTAGTTCGAGACCCTCTGCAAGTCTCTCGTCCAGTATGGAGAAAGCTGAAGGCAGATCCTGGAGGCCCCAACACAGGCTGCAGCGACCACAGAAGGCTGGAATTTGTAAAATATATGATCTGAAAGAGAATTGCAGAGGGCATTAGTGCTGGAAAGTCGCCCCCACGGAGTCTCCTGCTTGGTCTGTCAAACAGCAGACAAATGAATCCATTCGAGGGCTATGCAGTGCTGGCTTTTTACAAATGGGGTAAGAAACTAGAAAACATCAGGTGCCATTGTTTGGGCTTAAAGGTTTTGGTGTTCAGTTTGTGGCTTCTGGCATCAGCCTAGAGGGACAATTTTTTAAAACATTGTCTACACTCCCAGGAAGCTTCAAGATGCTTGCTGATGGGCTACAAACAGAACCACAAAAATCTTCTTTTCTGGGGGTGGGGGGTGGGAGGTTATTATTGATGGACAGAATCCGGCCAACGGCTGCTTGCAGAGCAACAATGTCTGGTCCTCAGCAGGCACCGGAAATCTGATGAAAAACAAATGAATGTCTGCATGAGTCTGATATTAGTAACTTCGTCTAGGCTTACAAAGTAATATTAAAGCTATTTAAATCACATTTATTTATCTTACCAGAGAGGCACACGAAGTGTGTAGGATATTTGTACATGTGGAGGTCAGAGGACAACTCACTAGAGTCAATTCTTTCCTTGTGCTAAGTGGGATTCAGGGATCGAATTCAGCTCCATGTTCCACTGAGCAACCTCACTGGCCCCAGAAAATTTCCATTTTCCTAAGACTTCTGAAGACAGGTTAATGGGTACAACCAACATTCCTATACTTTTCATGGATGATATCTGGTGCATTATTATTGGTTATCAATTGCTCATGACTTTCAATTACTTCAATTTCTGCCGTTGAAAGTGTCAATCAGTTTAGGGCCGAACAGTAGTTATAGGGAGAGTCATAGAGTCAGACTTCCAGGTTCAAATCCTGCCCCTGATCTTCGGGGAAGTGATTTCACTTCGTGAGTATAAATTCCCTCGTTTATAAAATGGGAATGGCCGAAATAACTTCGAAAGGGGTCTGTCTTGGTTACGGTTACTATTTCTCTGACAAAGCACCATGAAGAAAGCAACTTGGGGATGAAAGGGTTTATTTGGCTTATATCCTAACTCCTGGGCCCTCCTACGTTAATCACTGAGAAAATTCTCTACAGGTTTGCTTACGGAGGCGTTTTCTCAATTGAGGCTCCCTTCCCTCAGGTGACTTTACCTTGTGTCAAGCCAGCACAGGGTCAATGTGAAGCTCAAATGAGTTAATATACACCAAGTTCTGCAGCAAGGCATACAGTAAGTGCTCAATTAATGCCCAATAATTCCAAATCACTGATATCCCTGCTCTGGGCTATTTGTCTTAAGGTGTGTCAATAGTACTTCTGACCAGCATCTTACCTAAGACCTAGATTTAAAAATCTGTTTTGGAGGGCAGCAGACATGGCCCTCTGTAGAGTGTTTCCTCTACAATCATGGGGTAGAATCACAGCAACCACATACCAAGTTGGCCACCCTGCCATTTCCTGCAACCCGGACTGTGATGAGAACAAGACTAAAGAATGCTGTTGTTTGCAGGTTTCTAGACTAGTTGAGCAAACCCCAGGTTCAAGAGTCCCCACTTCAAAGGAATAGATAGAGTGATGGGCCTGTTGCCCTCTTTTGGCTTCTGTACACACACACACGAGGGAGAGACAGAGAGAGAGAGAGAGAGAGAGAGAGAGAGAGAGAGAGAGAGAGAGAGAGAGAGAGAGAGAGAGAACACTATTGTTTTTCTCCAAACAGGCTAACGTGTGTTTTCAACTTGTGTGTTTTCATGTGTGTAAGTACACATTTGCACGTATGCATGAGGTCAACCTCAGGTGTTGTTCCTTGGCCATCTACCTTGCCTTTTGAGACAGGGTTTCACATTGGAACCTAAGGCTTGCTGATCATCCTGCTGGCTAGCTAGCAAACACCAGAGATTCTCCTGCCTCTGACGCCCTGTCTCCCAGATTGTAGGCGTGTCTGTCACTACGTCTTGCTTTTTCTGTGGATTCTGATGCCTGAACTCAACTCCTCACACTACCACAGCAAGCACATTATAGTCTGGGCTCTCTTCCCAGCGCTCCAGACAAGCCGACTTACTGCCCATGCAGATGTGAACATTGCCTGCCCCATCCTTGTTAATCTGTGCGGTGACAGCTCCTTGGGAATGAGCCCACTTGTGTGAGTTGCTGTGACTTAAAGGTTCCCGTAAGAAAACTTCCCAGGCGAGTTGCTAGTCTCTAGCTAGGTACTGATGACTTTCTGAGGTGAACTGCTATTCCATTTCTGCATTGCGCTACAGCACTGGGTACATTCTGCATTTCTTTGCAAAATGGTCGTGATACGGCCGTAGGGGTTCTAAGCATGAAGGAAGGCCCTCTCTCTGGATGACAGCCCTCTTGAGGCGGGTGATCCCAGCCCCTGCTCCTCCCTTAGCCCACTGCTTTTCCACTCTCACCTTGTAGGGTAACTTCCAGGAAGTAGTGGGCGTACTCCTTGAGGCACTCTTTGGTCTTTCGGAGGCAGGTGGTGGGCCATGTGTGGCAGTGGTGGTCCTTCTGGCTGATGGAGGCCAAGAGGTAGTAGTCCAGAAAGTGGGCGGGCGTGGGCAGGCAAAGGTCCCAGCTGAAAGCCTCCAGGAGCAGAAGTTCTGTGGTGAGCAGCTCCTTCTTGGTGAGGGAGAAGTTATGGCTGCTCAGGATCCTTGTACTGTTTATCTGATCCAATTTGGGCACACGGTCTTCTCTGTCCTCAAACTTACCTACGGGGAGGCAGAAGCGCAATTGACTGGAGGAAACCGAAACGGGATAGCAAATTCTCCCTTAGGATGTCTGGATGGTGTTGACAATATGGACAGGAAGGGACAGGTAGGAGGGACTGCCGGGGAATGGAAGGTCACATTTGGATCTGGAATCCTCAGGCCTGTCACTTCCTGCTTTGTCATTGTGATGAGATGTCTCAATCTCTCTGGGGCTCCAAATTGCAAGAAAAGGAGAGACTGATGGTTCAATAAGGCTTTTGTTTGAGTCCACAAGGAAACGCACACAAATGCTCAGGTAGACAGCCGGAACATCAAAGGCACCAGAGAGCAGTCAGGAGCAGCTTTTAGGTTCTAGGAGAGAGGCTCCCACATTCTCTGGCTATCATCAACCCAGGCAGAGCCATATAGCCTTGCAAGTCTCACCCCATCTTTCTAGGGGGGAAGAGGCTGTCTATGCTCATCACTGTCCTCCATGGACCTCCTAGTCTAACCAAGTCGGTTTTAGTTTGGGTTGCCTCGGAAACAAGGTTGCTTGGAAGGTGAGTTCAGAAAAAGGACTGGAAAACTGGGGAAGGCAAGAGGGAAAGGAAGAGAGCCCCCAAAGGAATCACTAAGAGGTGCAGCTGTGGACAACTGGAGCCTGACCACATACAAAGGGAATCTGAGAAATGGTTAAAACTACAGGCTTTAGACCTTGGGTTACACCCTCAACAACAGTAAAGAGGGTCTTCTCCGGCACTAAGGGTCATGACTGGAAACTATTGGGGGACATGATAGACCCACTTTGTGAAGCTCTGCAGGGTGGAGACTTCGGGAATAGGCACTGCTTTCTCAGGATACCACTTCATATCTGACAGTGGACCCTATCTGTCTTAGTTAGGGTTTTACTGCTGTGAACAGACACCATGACCAAGGCAACTCTTATAAAGGACAATGTTTAATTGGGGCTGGCTTACACGTTCAGAGGTTCAGTCCATTATTATCAAGGTGGGAGCATGGCAGCATCTAGGCAGGCATGGTGCTGGAGGAGCTGAGAGTTTTATATCTTTATCTGAAGGCTGCTAGTGGAAGAGTCATTTCCAGGCAGCTAGGACTAGGGTCTTAAAGCCCACTCCCACAGTGACACACCTACTCTAACAAGGCCACGCCCACCCCAACAAGGCCACATCTCCTAATAGTGCCACTCCGTGGCCCAAGCATATATAAACCATCATACCATCCCTGGAGGTTCTTTGAAAGCACTATGTCTCCTGGCCTTGTCTGCACAGCTCTGTAGCCCAGAGTACCCTTCTCCATTCCCTCTTCACTCAGCCAAGCTTAGCAGCCTCATAGGGTGCAGGGCAGCTGCTGAACAAATGTGGTGGGAAGGGCACAGGTGCCTTTGCATACCCCTTTCATGGCGGTGGTCACTGACTCTCGGACCCCATCAGTCACCAGCTTCTCCATCTCTCTGTAAAGACAAGAAGCACCCGCCCTAGGGTGCTCTGAAGACCCTCCTATTCTAAATGCAAGGATGCCAGGGCAAAGCAAATATATCTCAAAGCGAAAGCGGAGACCACTCTTTCTGGTCAGGGGCTATCTCCTTCCAGAGAGCAGTTTGCTGCTGCAATGGGGCTGCCCGCAGAGGGTGTGGCCTCCATGGTGAGCTGGGGCGGGTCAGCACAAACTGTCCAATCAGGAAAAAGCTTCTCTATGGCTGCACTCGGTGCCCCACTGGCATTTGCAGCTACATCCAGGTGCCCTCCTCTTCACCCGCAGATTGTGGTTGTGTGCGTGGACCAAGGGCCCTCCTCCTCTGTGGAGTGCTTTTGCAATGATTCACTCATCCTGTGTCTTTCAAAGCTTAGTTGAAAACCACGTTAATCTCTCGACACTACCCGATTCTAAGACCCCCTGTAGGCGGACAAATGAGTGGATGGGTGGTTCTTCTCTCCTGCGGTGGAATTATCGTATTTGTAGTGTCTCTGGGGAGCTTACATCCCCTAAGTTCTCCAATAACCATGTGTTTATTTAACATTTTAAGTTTTTAAATTTTCTTTTAAAGAGTAAAGAAAAATAAATAAATTTTTAAGAATTTAAATTTTTCTTTAGAGAATTGTTATCAGTTTCCTTTTTCTGCTGTTTCTTTTATTTTGAGACATTGTCTTATGATATAGCTCTGGCTGGCCTTGAACTCAGAGAGATCCACCCACCTCTGCTTCCCGAGTGCTGGGATTAAAGGCGTGTACAGTCATACCCTGCTTTTTAGTAATTTTAAGTGTGTGTGTGTGTGTGTGTGTGTGTGTGTATGTATGTATGTATGTATGTATGTATGTATGTGAAATAGAGAGGGGGGAGAGGGGGAGAGGAGGGGAGAAGGGGGAAGGGGAGGGGAAGAGAGAGAGAGAGAGAGAGAGAGAGAGAGAGAGAGAGAGCGAGCGCCCATGACTGCAGGTGCTCCCATGGGCCAAAAAGTATCAGATCCCCTGAAGCTGCAGTTAAAGGTTGTCGTGAGTCCTGGGAACCAGTATTCTGCCAAGAACATCACAAGCTCTTAACTACTGAGCCATCTTCCCAGGTCTTGACCCCCCCCCCCCTTTTAAAACAAGTCAAGTCAGTAAGAGTGCAATAGGCAAGAGACTATATTTTAAACAAATCACTGAAAAAGCAGCAATTTTGCCCCCAAATTACCCAGCTTTGCCTGAACCTTACACAGAATTGAGCTAGTCTTTGTCACATATACTAAATTGACCCTCCCCCCCACCCCCCGCCCCGGATTTCGTGTTGGTGATTGGATTCTCATCCTCACACGTGCAAGGAAGGTTCTATCACTGAGCCACACCCTGGTCCCCATGAGGTTTTTTTGGGGGGAGGGGAAGGGGGTAGCAGGGACATAAAGTGGCAGAGTAAGGTTCCTAGCCCAGGCAGGACTGGACTCTGCAGCAGGGTCACTGGCAGCCTCCCATCTTCTATCTGGAGGCACAGCTGATGTGTTCAATCAGATTAGTTTCCTCTGCCCCTCCCTGCTTTTCAAACCTTTCAGAACCTGGCTACCAGGCCTCAGAAGATTAACCCCCAAAGGAGGGGGGTGGTCACAGCTTACTGAGAAGGGACCTCACTTTCTCAGCTCCCTCTACTCCATACATCCAGGGGAGGCCTCTCGGGGGACCCTCCACATTGCAGGCTGCAGCCAGGCAGGGCTGGGCCTGAATCCTCAATGAGTTTGCTCCAGTGCTAGCTAGTGGCTTGAAACCCTCCGGGCTGTTCTTTTGTTTATGACTAGGATTCTACTTCACGGTGGAAAGGGGAGGATCCTACAGAATGGAAAGTGCTTCACCAGCACCCAGTACACAGGCTCTCCATGCTGAGTCCTCAAAGGAACACCCAGCATTCCCAGGGCTCCAAACACAGATGATGAGCGATGTGGTCTCCAGCCCCAGAAGCGCCTCAGGAGTCCCTTCTCTTTGTTACCCATGATGACTTCAGCGTCCACATTGTTTCCCAACACACACACTCAGCAGCCAGGACGGGCTTTCTGAGTTTCCTAGCATTGCACGTGCCCAGCAGACCTCCCCTCCCCTCCTCCCACATCTTAAATGCTCTAGCTCTTTGTCCCGAGTGCTGACACCACCAAGCACCACTATACTTCGCTGCTTCCTCTTTACGGACAAAATGCACAGAGGACTTGTCTGTAAGTCTTCCGGGCTGCTCCCGGAGAGATGCTAGGACACAAACGGGAGTCAGACAGGAGTCAGACAAGGGCTGGTCTTTCCCCAACTTCCTTGGCAAACTTTTAATTTCGAAAGTCTTTTAATCAATAGAAATCAGAGGATGGGGAACCCACCCAGCTCTTCTCCCCCTTTCCCCAGCTGCAGACACTTGGTTCATACTTACTCCGTTTCTGTGTGGTGCATATAAACACTGGCTTTTCAAGTTACAGATAGGGTATGCCACCATCCCCGGCACCCTGACGTCTCTTCCTGAGGACATCTTACTACAAACAGTAAGATATTAATAGCACTAGAACACCACCCTGAATTCAATTCCCCATCTTTTGTTCTGGAGACAGGGTCTCATGTAGCCCAGGATGGCCTCAAATTCACTATGCAATTGAGGCTGCCCTTTCATTCTGGTCCTCTTGCCTCTACCTCCCAAGTGTTGGGATGGAAGCCTGCCGGCAATAACATTCTTATGTCCAGTCCCTATTTGACTCGCTCCAGGGATTCTGAAACACATTTTCTATCCCTGTTGGTTCTGTATCCCAGGGCCAAACTAGGTCCACACAACAAAGAGTCTTAAAATCTTTTCAGTTTTACTTCTTAGTGTTCTGGGAACATAGAGTCCAGCTATCTTTTAAAATGTCCCCCATTTTTGATTGGCTGGATTGTTTCCTTCTGGTTAGGCACAGTTGGAAGGGTGTGCAGGAAAAGCACAGAGGTGAGGTCCAGTCCTCCATGCTGAGTCATGTTGGGATTTACAGGTATGGTCGATGTGTCCCAGCTCCAGAAAGGCCAGATTGTATTTCTTAGCTAAGGTGAGGACATGGGCTCTTTCTATTCTAAAGGTTTCCCCCTTTCCCTGTGAGATTCACAAGTAACCTGTAAAGCCAAGGTGAAAGCCAGGGGTGGAACATCCTGTCTTCCAGCAACTGTTTCACTGGCTTGTCATCTGTGGATGATACTTTCCCGAATAAATTATTACCCTGGAATGGAAAAGGACGTTTTGCAAATGCTGTGATTGCACAGACATTTTTCCTTTTAATTTTCTCCTTGCATCATTTTTAATGGCTAAGAGTTCTCCTGACATCTTTTTTGTTTGTTTTTGTTTGTTTGAGACAGGGTTTCTCTGTGAAGTCCTGGTGTATTGGAACTCACTTCGTTAGAGCACACGCTTGCTGGCCACTCAGAGAGGTGTGCCTGCCTCTACCTCCCGAGTGCCGAGATTAAACTCGTGTGACGTCACCACTCTCAAATTCAGGTGTGTGCACATGCACGCAGAGGCCCAAACATCAACATCAGGGGGTCTACGTCCATCACTCCCCACCTTATTTTTTGAGTCAGCTTTGTCACTCAACCTGGATCTTGCTCATTAGGCTTGACAGGCTGGCTGGTCAGCAGGCTCCAAAGATTCTCCTGTCTCTATTCCCCTCCCCAACTCCTATAACTCTGGGATCACAGACGCATGCCACAGAGCCTAGCGTTTACTCCATGCAGTGTGGAAATCTGAACTGAGGTCCGCGTGCTTTACCCACTGAGCCATCCTGCCCCAGATTTTCCTTTTTAGAGAGGGAGAGAAGAAAGGAAGGAAGGAAGGAAGGAAGGAAGGAAGGAAGGAAGGAAGGAAGGGACTGTTATTACAGACTAAAACCCACACAGCAGGAAGTTTACCATTTTTAAATATATCATTCAGTGATATTCTGTAGTTGGCCATAACCGCATCTTGAACCTAGCATCTTGCAAACCTGAAACTGTCCTCATGAAACACTAGCTCCCAACTTCTGCCCTTCAGCCCTGGCAACTGCCATTCTTTCTTTCTCTATGAATGGGGCTTCTCTGAAGACTGGCTAGTCTGTTCCTACCTACTTGTCCTGGCAACTGACCCAACCACAAGGCAGATCAGACAGGATTCTCTGGCCTGAATTAGAGCCAAGAGAAGTGACATTGTTAATTGCCGTTCAAAAAAAAAAAAAAAAAAAAAAGCCCACCTCTTTATTCTGGAAAATTTATGGTATGGTAACAAAAGCTATTAAAAAGGAAAAGGAAAGAAAACCAGGAAGGAAAGAGAGTGTCGTAATAACCCTGTAAGCACATCACTCATCTCCAGCTGTCACGGTACCTGTGTTGCCTCTAAAAGAAAAAAAAATTACATTTTATTTTATTTTACGTGCATGAAGGTTTTGCCTGAAGGCCTGTATGGACACCACCACAGGTGTGCCTGGTGCCCTCAGAGGTCAGAAGATGACATAGGATCCCCTGGAATAGGAGTTATGGGTGCTGGTGAGACGCTATGAAGGTGAGGGAACTGAACCCAGGTCCTGTGCAAAAGGAGCCATCTCTCTCCCACCCCCGAATTCTTAAACAAAAACACATGTAGAAAAAGGAGGTTCTAGGAACCGATAGTGACTGGCTTTATCCTTGTCCTTTCTCACAGGCTCAGGACGCAACTAGTTTGACACCCCCCTCCCGCATTCTTTTGTGATTGGAAGATGATAGACTCTCTCTAGTTGCCCACTCAGGGCTAAGCAAGCCTAGGCTCAGAGAGGGCCTCAGAGTTTCTTGGCTCCAAAGAACTGGGTTTTAAAGCAGCCACAGCTGGCGATGTTTCTGAAAACAGATCCACTTGTTATCCACAACCCTGGTTGGTCTCCATCTTAAAAAAAAACCTCTCTGCCCTCCTCTGAGTACAAGAAGCATACGTGGATCAGGAGTTGGGACTCTGTGTGTGGCCTCCAGGCAGAACCATAGTAGCTGGTTACCTCCTACCCTGCATGGTGGTGACGGGGGCAAGAGGGGAGCTGGGACAGTGGGACAAAAAGCTGCTCCTGGCTTTTTACCTCATGCCCACGTGGATCCTGACAGTTTTCCAGATAAGTGTAAGAAACATCAGGTAGCAGAGGTAGGAACCTCACCCATAAAGAGCTTTCTTGTTTCTCCTGCAGGGACTTGGATGGGAAGCCCCCTACCAGGTTGCAGCTCTTGCCAGGGAGGGTGAGATCAAGGTCCCAGGAGCGGCAGCCCAAGCAGCAGGGCAGGCTAACAAGAAATGCCTGCACAATCAATTCTTCTTTTTCCCTTTGTGTTGTCTCCCCCCCCCCCTCAGATTCTGCTCTCCTCAGAGGAGAGAGATGTGATCACCAGAGGGGGACAACTCAGCCAGCTTTATTTATGGCAGTGGAGACAGTGACCAGAGAGAACAGAGCTTCTGGAGGACACCCTCCCTGGAGGCTTAAGTTTCCTATCCCCACTTAGTTACCTTCCTGTGAATTTGAGCAATTGAGCTGATGCCTCACATGGTAGCAGAGAGGGCTCTAGGGACATCCCAGGGAATATACCAGACAAAGGATCCCCTGACATGTGGGATGTGCCCATCAGCAGTAGCAGCTGTTACTGTATTATTTCCAGAATATGATATATTTTTTTACATCAAACTGGCAACTTAGAGAGTCTCGTCAGTCGGGCACAGATGAGCTGCTAGTGTGGTAGCTAATGTCAGAAGACATTTTCTTTTTTTTTTTTTTTTTTGGTTCTTTTTTTTCGGAGCTGGGGACCGAACCCAGGGCCTTGTGCTTCCTAGGTAAGCGCTCTACCACTGAGCTAAATCCCCAGCCCCAGAAGACATTTTCTTAAAGGTTCTGACAAGGGATGGAAATCATCCCGACAAAAGGCACCGTCAGCTCCATCTCACCGCACAGGCTGTACTGGGTTGGGAGAGTGGATGCTGCAGTCCCGGCCTCCTTCCTTTACCTATGGCACCTCGAACACAGCCAGCTGGTAATTACGATGCCCAGAGGGTAGACGTGGGACAGAGAGCAGTGCTGGCTCTGAATCTTTCCCCCGCTCTCATGTCTCCTCAGGGATGGGATTGCTTCCAGTTGGTTAGCACACGAGACGGGGAATCTGCCCACCAAGCTGTGAGCTATGGGAGGTGGACTCTTGGTTTGTTGCTGCACCCCAGCTTGCTATGCAGTAGGCAACCCCCCACACACACCTGGCTATCCTGCATCCAATCAGGATCGACCCTGACTGCTTGCTTCATGATGCCAGGGTACACATCTGCCATGAAAACCACCAGAGAACCGCTTCTGGCCTAAGGAGAATACTCCTCAACAGATAGCTTTGGTTTTCTTTCATAAATGAGCAAATGGTTTTAAGGTCTAGAACTCTCTATACCACAAGCATAGACCTCATAGACACAGTCCCAAGGCAACTCACAGTTTGAGGATGACCCTGTGGAGGGTAAGTTCCCCATAGGCCTGGGTGTGAGGCCAGTGGCAGACTCTTCCGGTCTAGCCACCATCCCGTGCTCCGCTCCACAAACACTTTCCTCTTCAATTTCCCTTATGCTAATGAGCGACTGGATTCCAGAGCCTTTCTAGGGAAGACCGTATGATCAACAGGATGCTGCTTTTTCTATGAACAATAGAATTTAAATCAAAAGGGTGACACACTACCTGATATGGTGGTCCCTCGTGAAGGTGCCCTTCTCCTGAAAGCCATACAACATCCAACCCCAGTCTTTTTGTAGTTAATGGTGGCATTTAGGAAGGGTACTTCCTACTTTTCCCCAAAGCAGGGCACAAGAAGTATCTTTCCAGGAACTGGGACACACATGGGGCAAAATGGCCGAAAAGCTGATCACACAATAGCCCAGAAACCGCCTGAGGACATCGTCCTCTGAAGAGATTGTTAAGCACCTAGCGTAGCACAGAGGTGGGGACACACTGAAGACATGTGCACGACGAGACAGAGGCTCAGCCAAGTCACCTACTGCCATCTACTCTGGGCTGAGTCTCGGCCCTGCGACATGGAAATAACAGGATGAGTTGAGGTGGTGTGCCGGGCTAGTGTGCTCAGAGTGGTGCCCTTCACAGATCTTGCTTCATCCAGAATTAGCAGCATCCTCAGTTAGAGGTACAATGACAGGTTTCTGGTTGTACCTTGACGGAGAGACAGAGAGAGCCAGGGGCAGAGAGGAAAAGACCCCTCTACATCAGTGTTTGGTGCTCCGTGGGAAAGAAAGGCAGTTGTGACAATCACAGAGCTTGGGGACCAGGCAGCCCTCAACCCCACTGTACCTATGGGTCTGATGAGACGGGTACAAGATCTCCGGTCTCTGCGAAGATGTTGGAATTAGGATCATCCTGGAGGAGCAAACCTTCAGTACCACTGTCCGCCTGGACTGCCTTCCTCTCCCCTTAAGAACAAAGAGAGAGCAACCCTCCTCTCTCTCATCTTTCTGAAAAGCAAAGGCATGATGTCGACGGCTGTCTCCAGTGTGTGCATACGGCAGGCTGGATAAATAATGCGTGAATGGACCTACAGACGGACGGATGGGTGGAGGGAGGAGAGCCAGCACATTTCCGATGGCCCAAATCAACTCCCGAGTCCGGTTTGGGGCGGAGCCTAAGGTGAAGCTATGAGTAGCTGTTTTCCTCCAGAGGAAATTGTGGAAATGCCTCCCAGGGTTGGTGGTGGCATCTAGCCAGTTGGGTCACACACAGGCTTCCCTTCTCGCTGTGAGGATGTCGCTGCCTCAGGATGCAGAAATAGGAACGATGACTTTATAGGGTAGCTTCAGCCAATCCCTGGTCCTGTTGTGTCCCACTTTATAAGTGACCTAAATAACTCTATGGACTGAAATCTAGGATTGTGAGATAAGAGACGTCTGTCACATGTGTGGCTGGCACCAGGGCCAGGGTTGGGTAAGGGCTTTGTGCAGAAGAGCAGAGTCTTGCCAGGAATAAAGCTCCTTTAGTAACTGCTGAGTAAAATGTTCGTTCCCACTGTCACGGTCTGGGTCTGATGGGGCTTCTGGTATCGAACAACAGCAAACCAAGTTGAGGGGCCAAAGGTGTAGGTTCTGGATCTTTTGTTCCAACATCTGCTGGGAGCAGAAAGAAGGAACGAGAGGGGCGGCATGGCTGCTGCTGTGCGTTAGGAAGAGAGCCACTTCCTGAGGGCTGATGCAACCTTCCAGTTAGAGTGGGTCTGTGGCTTAGAAAGCAGAGGTCTCAGGAGCTTGCACAACCTGTCTGCTGACCCGGGCGTCTTCTTGGTACCACTTAGCACTGAGGTGATCGGGTGAAAGGCAGAGACCGCCGCTATGAGCCCAGACCCACCAAGCCATTCCAGGTCAATTGCCTGGTCCTCCTCCTTCCTAATTGCCTCTCTTCCTAGCTGGGTCCTTTTTTAGAAAAGTTCCTGATGTCTTAAGCCTTGGTTTCTACCTCTGTTAAATAAGGAAATAATGCTTACCTCCTTGGGGTCCGTTTGGGAATTAACGGAGTAAAAATGTATAAAAATATATAAAATGTCGCATAGCACATACACTCTCCAAAAACATTCGTGATTCTATTTATTACAGAAGGTTTACCTTCCACTTCCACATGCTGATGACGGGGGTAAATATAGAAGCCTTAAGACACTTCTATATTTAAAAAATTCTTTTTTCTGTTTTCTAAATTTCCACAGGAAACAGAGATCACTCTCCCACGGAGGAAAAACATCTTTAGCTCCTCAGAAGGCAAGGCACTGCTGAAGGGAACCTAGACCTCAGAAGGGGCAGAGTAAACCTATCAGAGGAGATTCCAGAATATGAGCCCGCCGACTCCAGGAATATCCTGGCAGGAACCTGCATTTAACAAGTGCCCGCAAGTCAGGAGATGTCAGATTTTCCTAGAAGAGTCCCAGAAACCCCACCATGCCCGGTGACAAAGAGGAGCCTTTTCCTGTCTAGACATGAAAATGCTTGTAATTAAAATTAAGACGTGAAAGGGGAGAGGCCACGCAGGCTTTCTAAAGCCAATCTTAAAACTCTTATGTTAGCACAACAAATACAGCAGCGAGTCCTCATCTCGCCACTAGGGCGGTGTACTTCCCTGGAGTATGAAATGGTTTTTAAGGCTGACTGCCACAACCCACCAGGTAGGGATGGGGGTGGGGATGGGGATTGGGCAGCTGAAAGGGAAGCAGCTGTGACCAAGGCTCACACACTGCTATCCCATGAAGCTGAGCATCCCAGGAAGGCAAGGCACGATGTCAGTAGGAAACAGGAGAATTGGGCATAGGGGAAGGAGTGGTTTAGCGATATATTGAAAGCTTAGCATCAGGAGGCCCTGGGTTTGGTCCCAAGCCCTCAAAACAAAAGGAGATGGGCATAAGGTAGTCTTGGCATTGATAAGGTGCCCAATGTGGTTAAGATGCCAATATTTGGTGCTGGAGAGAATGCCTTGGCAGTTGAGAGCTCTGGCTACCCTTCCAGAGGACCTGGGTTCAATTCCCAGCACTGACATGGCAGCTTCAAGCTCTCTGTCATTTAGTTCTAGGGTATCTGAAACCTTTATAATTTTTACTTTAAGACTTAATTATATTTTGCTTTATGATCGTTTTGCCTGCATATATGTGAGGGCTCCATGTGTGTGTGTGCCTGGTGCCTGTCCTGTGGGGGTCAGAAGCGGTGTCAGATGTTTGTGAGCCACCATGTGGGTGCTGGGAGTCAAACCACCGAGCCATCTCTCTAGGCCCCTGATACACTTTTTAGGCCTCCATAAACACAGCAGCACATGGTGTACAGACATACATACAAGCCAAACAACAACAACAACAACAAGCCAAAGCCAGACAAACAATACATATACATAAAAAAAAACTTTTAAAAATATGCAAACATTCACCACAGAGGGAGTTCACAGCTGAGCCCAACACCAGTTCTCAGGTAGCATGGAACTCAGAGGGGGCACCTGACTCCAGTGTTCCGGTGCTCTCTTTGCTTACTGTGCAAATTGCTTATCCCCTAACAGCAAGGACATCTTGTTCTCTTAGAAGGCGCTCCTCTTGTGTTGGCAATGCAGGCTAAGCCTGCATCATTAGGAGAGTGTTTCAGACGATGAGCAACTTGAGGATGGGGGGCTGGGTTTATTTTATGGCCCACTCTCAGCCCAGGACGGGTACAGGCCCACTCTCTGTCAAGTAGGTACAAGGTTTCAGGGCAAGTGGTCTTCATCCAGGGGTGCTGCGGACATCACCTCCGTTCATTATCACCTCTCTAGAGCCCACAGTGTCTCTTGTAGAATGGGAGGAGGGGTCCTAACACCTCTGTGGGGTGCCTATTGAATGCTGTACGACCATCCGTTCAAGCAGTCAATCTAAGACTCACTGGGGAGCCGAGGCTACAAATCTTCAGAACCTCCATTCCCAGACAAACAAGTTTAGGCTCTAACCTGCTAAGGCATTTTGTACAGTTTAAGAGCTTCTGGCCCACTCAGCTGTCTGACAGGCAGCTCACACACAAAATCCCTCTCCTGAAATGGCTCCAAGCCTGCCAGCGGCAGAGATGGGAACAGGAAATGGAAAATCACCATGTCCCCTGCTTTCTGGGCTGTCATGTTCGAGCTGGTGCTAGGATCTGCTCTACACAGCTCTCAGAAGAGAAGACGACCCTTCCCAGGCTTTGTGGCCACCACCCAAACCCCACTGCT
Organism: Rattus norvegicus; assembly: GCF_021556685.1. Lineage (NCBI taxonomy): Eukaryota > Metazoa > Chordata > Mammalia > Rodentia > Muridae > Rattus > Rattus norvegicus. Next base: position 34,038,634 of record NC_141543.1, on the reverse strand, counting down.
GAGCAAAGGAGCCACAGGATGCTGTAGCAGTGTTTGCATGGCAGTGTGTGTGTGTGTGTGTGTGTGTGTGTGTGTGTGTGTGTGTGTGTGTGTGTGTTGGGGGAGGGGGTAAGGATGAAGCACAAAATGTAAGGCCCCGTGTGACATCATCCCTGAGTGCTGAACCGTTTGCAAAGGTTCCCGTGGCAGGACAAAGGAAAAGGAGTGTCCCTCCTAGTCGCTTTCCCACAAGCTATGAGGAAACAGTAAGTTTCCCCCTGTATTTCCAGGATCTGTTTCCTTGGAGACTTGGGTCTGACTCTGGCCAGAACTCTCACACCTTGCCAGAAACCTGGGGGGAAGAAAAAAAATCACCCCTTTGTTTCTGCTGCCTACAGTGCAGAGGTTCTCAAGCTTCCTAAAGCTGCGACCCTTTAATACAGTTCCTCCTGTTGTGGCTGCCAACCATAAAATTATTTTGGTTGATACTTCATAACTGTATTTTTTGCTGCTTTATGAATTGTAATGTAAATATCTGACATACAGAACGTCTGATATGCAACCCCTATGAAAGGGCCGTTCGACCCCACCCCCCAAAGGGGGTCTTGAACCAAAGGATGAGAACCATTGCTACAACGAAAGCCTTGGAGGCATCTTAAGCATTCTTAGCTCTGAGGGGCGGGGTGGGGCGAGGTGACCGGATGGGGGAAGCTGTTACACTCAGAACCCCAGGCTTAGTTCTTCCCAGCCAACCACAAGGGATTAAGACAGCTTTCAAGTTCCAGAAATCTTCAGCCAGATCTCCAAAGGGTGGCCCCTCCCACTCCATTGCCAGAGCGGCAGCTGGGCAGAGGTAACAGTAAGGGAGTGATCAAAGCCAGGGAGGCTTACACGGGTGAGGGGGACACGGGGGGGGGGGGGAGTTGTGTGAAGGTGATCTCCTCGGGGAAGGCCAGGCTTTTCCTATAATCTCCTGAGATCCTCACGCAGGAGCCTGACAGGCACTCGCCTGTACTGGTTTCTGTCCGAAGAGACAAGACTATTGATTTCCACTTTAAGGAGTCCTAAAAGCAACTAGTATCTTCCCATTCCTTCTCTGAGCATCCTAGACAGGGCAAGGGACGGGTGCAAAATGGAAATGCACCCCTAGAGGGAGGGCTGGCCACTAGGGCACCCTGAGGAGAGCCAGGGGCAGGGAGACACCCCACTCAGTTTTGACAATTTATTGCTTATTTGTTTGAGGAATGTATAGGTGGGAGTGGAACATGGTTACAACCTTGTTAGCACCTAGGAGGATGGAGCAGGGGGATGGAGAATTTGAAGCCAACCTAGGCTATATAGCAAGCCAAGCTAGTCTGTTCAACGGGGGAAAAAAATCCTCAAAACAAACAAACAAACAAACAAACAAGGACAACCTAGACCTATCTCCTAGTTCAATTTAAACACCTACCACCATATTTTAAAACGATTTCCATTTTTACTTGTGGGATGAGTGTTTGTTTACATATACCGTATGTGTGCAGTGCCCAAGGAGGCCAGAATAAGGAAGCCATCTGATCCTCTAGAACTAGAGTTATAAAAATCGTGGCCTGTCATGTCTGTACTCAGAGTCGAACCCAGGTCCTCTGCAAGAGCAGCATGTGCTTTTAACAGTCAGTCGCCACTGTAACATTGCCTGACAACATCCAGAACATTCTCTCTCTCTCTCTCTCTCTCTCTCTCTCTCTCTCTCTCTCTCGCTCTCTCTCTCTCTCTCTCTGTGTGAGTGTGATTGTGAGTGTGAGTGTGATTGTGTGTGTGAGAGTGTGAGTGTGTGTGTTACTGGGGATTGATTGAGCCTTGGGCCTCACATATGATAGGCAAATACTCTTCCATCAAGCTACGTGTCCAGCCCCTTACTTGCCCTATGGCCAAAAGATTCTACTTGTGGGACAGGACTTCGTCTTACAGGCAGACTCGTGTAAGCAGGGGATGCTACAAGGACAGGACAGTGGCTTTCTGGCTGTAAACAGCAGGGGGAAAAGTGGACGCCAGCCCAAAGTCTCAACAATAGAGAGCTCGTTAAATAAATGCTGCTGATAAAATGGAGGGTTCATAGCTGAGAAAGAGTGCAGGTAACTAACTGCCTGATAAGACTGAAGAAAGCACTGGGTATAAGAGCCCGGTTAGGCATATTCATTCATTTATGATTGGCCTGTTTACTTGTTTGTTTATTTATTGTTGGGTGAGGCTCATGGGCCACAAGCGTAGCACGCAGAGAGGTCAGAAGACAACCCTGGGAAATCAGTTCTTCCCCTCTACCCTTCCATGGGTTGGGGCCTGGGAATCCATGTAAAGGGCTTTTTAAAGATTTATTTATTTATTTCATGTATGTGGGTACACTGTCGCTGACTTCAGAAGAGGGCATCAGATCCCATCACAGATGGCCGTGAGCCACCATGCGGTTGCCGGGATTTGAACTCAGGACCTCTGGAAGAGCAGTCAGCGCTCTTAACCCCTGAGCCATCTCTCCAGCCCGTAAAGGGCTTTTTACAAGCTGCTTTTACCTGCCGAGGAATCTCACAGGCCCCAGTTAGGTGAATTTATCCCGAAGAGGCTTTCTGTTCTTCACAAAGGTAATATTCTACAAAGTCACCTTGAACTCGCTGCCCTTAGGGGAAAGAGAGGGGGAGCAAGCACACTCCGTCAGCCAGCCAACACAGAGCTCCTAGAACTCTGCATTGTTTCTTTCCGTTTAACAGGAGGTGCTGATGATTCCTTAACTCTGAACCCGGGGCAAAAAAAAAAACAACACAAGGAGTGCCTGGGAGGTAATACCTGTACCTTCTCGAAGAGACAACACAGCTTTCCTGAGAGTAGGAAACGGGACAATAGCCCTGCACGGCTGGGGGTGGGGGTGGGGGTGGGGACGAGGGTGGGGGGAGGGACAGAGGGGTGGGCACCTGAAATAGCAGAGCCATCAATAAAACCCACAAACATGGAGGAAACACAGCCCTTACCAGACATAGAAGAATACTTGTTTACCACGGGGGAGAGGAAAGAAAGGCAGAGCACTGCCCCCTTCTATCTCACCTGGGACTACACATAAAGGCGATGAAAAGTCCCAATGTCCTGCCCCCGTGCGAGCACAAAAGCATCAGCATTGATTTTTGCTCTGCCTTTTGTTTTTCTTAAATGAAAGGCTGGGAGGCGAGCTCAACAGCAGAGTGTCAGCCTAGCACAACATGTGGCCTCGTTGTGCGGTTCCCCAGCACCAGAGAGGGGTGGGTATCAGACAAATTCATGAGCCTTAAGTATGAAATCGCCGCCTGTACAGACATAGAACGTCTCCACAAAAACACACTAGATCAGTTTGTAAGAAGATGCAGGAGCCTTCCAGAGGTTTCCTCTGTCCAGTAGGGTGGAAATTGACTGTATTTTATTCTTTGGATCTCACTTCTAACCGATAACGCATTTCTAATTTTAAAGACCTATACTGAAGGACAGGCTTCTGTGCAGGTGAGCTACAGGCTGACTCTGGGCTAAAAACCAAAAGAAAGGACCCTATTCAGATAGGGGGTCCTTTCCAGATAGAGAGATCACAGGGTCACCTTCCACTCTTCTCTCTCCTGGGGACTCCTGGGGATGGAATCAGGCCCCAACATGACAGGTAGCGAAGAACTCAGACTCACCTGTTAAAAACTAAGGTCAGGGGCTGATGAAATGGCTCAGAGGGTAAGGCACTTGCTCCCAAGACTGATGACCTGAGTTTGATCCCCAGGACTCAGGATAGAAAGAGAACCCATCCTTCTACGGATTGTCCCCTGACCTCCACATGCACAGTATGGAAGGTGGATGTGTGCAAATGCACACACACACACACACACACACACACACACACACACACACACACACACACTGTCAGAACTTGACCCCAAGAGGCAGGAGGACCATCATCCCTCTACCCCCACCTTCTATGGCTTTTCAGACCTGAGGTGATCAGCCAGGGGCCGGATGGGCTTTTAGCCCACAGGAAACCACTCAGCAGTGAGCACTGTTTTCCCAGGGAGGGTGTGGGATCCTGGAAGCGGCCATGAAAGGCAACAGAAATCTGTGTAGACAAAGCTCATGAAGTTGAAAGAGAGGGGGAAGAACTGAGAAGGCCAGTGAGAGGGAGCCTGGCTTTGTGTCTACTGGGGTTTACGAGGATGTGACAATCTATAGCTTGTCTTCCGGCCAGGAAATGAGAATAGTTTCTCTCTTCCCTTCAATTACGGAGACACCCAAGTCAGGAAGAACAAAAGCCAGTTTGTGGATATAGACTCTGAGTACAGGGGGACATTAACATTTTGTGGTTGGAACTTCTGTAGCATACGTATAATTTTAAAAAAATGTTACGTATATGCATAACTCATGCTTGTTCAAGATGTTTACATGTCCGTACATAAACCATGGGGTGCACGGAAGGATCGTTGGGGAGTGGTTTATCTACATTAATGTCTGAGGTTCATAAATCATAAACTCAGGTCACTGGGGTCAAGCCCCAAGCACCTTTACCCACGGAGCCATCTTAGCAGCCCTGTAGATTTTTTAAAATCATTTTTTAAAAATAATAAAAACATCTTTCTTTAAAGGAAAACAAAAAATGACATTAGGCCTTACATCCAAGGCCAGGGGGTCTGACACAAAGGTCACTCTCCTTGTCCAAGGTTAAGGACTCAACAGACTATAGTTCCTTTGAGCGTAGCCCCAGGTGTCTTCAGGGTCTCTAGAGGGCTCGGACGCAGCCTTAACGCATGACCGGGAAAAGGGCTCCCATGGAGACTTGTGCCTTAAAGTTCACAGCAGCCCCAGGGAAGTAAAAACCACCCAAAGATCTGTGGGCAGAGGACTGGAGAGATTGACTTGTCATTCATAGAGGACACAAGTCAGCAGAAGATCTGACAGGAGCTAAAGCTCGGACACAGGAAATACTGCTCCCACACTGTATGGTCCTCCCAGAATGCACAAGTCATACAGTTAGATGCAAGGTGAGTGGTGGCCAACGCTGCGAAGTTAAGGAACAAGAGGTGGCTGTCCATCAGAACAAGCGCTCCGTCACTGAGTGACATTCTCAGCCCTCTTTTACCTTTTTGTTTGTTTGGTTTTTTTTTTTGTTTTTGTTTTTTGAGACAGGGTGTCACTAAATTACTCACTTGTAGCCCAGGCTAGCCCTGAACTCACTTGTAGCCCAGGCCAGCCTTGAATCTGCCTAAGCCCCTGGAATACTTAGGATTATAGGCCTGAGCTGCCATCACAAGGGATTAAAAAAAAAAATGCTCTAGACCTAGACAGAGAGCTGCACAGCAGATGGAATAGATGCATTAAATCCCACTGAACTGTATGTACGCTTTAAAGTGGCTAAACTGGTGACACTATAATTTTAATTTTATCTTAAGTATAAAGCAAATAAAAAACAAAAACAACAATAACAAAACAACAACAAAAAAAACTCACCAAGCTGCGTGACTTTGGGGAAGTTACACAGCCTCTCTGAACCTAAAAATCATAGACATATGAAACATGCCCTCCCATGCCGGTTGGGTGGACTCTGGTCTGGGCCTGTGGAAAGAGACCAGGACAGAATAAAATGGAGGCCCCTTGTAATAATTATCAGGACGTGCTAAAGCAACTCACCGGAGGTTTGAAAGTTTCCATGTTGTCAAGTAATCCTTTAAATTAAGCGGGAACACTAAAAAGACAGTTGGGGGACGGAGGACAGGTAAGATGAGAGATTCAAAGGACAGTGACTCTACAATACACCTACTGTTTTGTTCTTATTATTGGCACAGGTCTCAATGTGCAGCCCTGGCTGGCTTAGAACTCACTATGGAGATCAAACTGGCTGTGAACTCAGAGAGAACTGCCTCTGCCTCCAATCTCAGTGCTGAGGTTAAAGATTTGTGATACCATGATATTAACTGAGGGTTTTTTTGGGGGGGGGAGGGGTGCATATGCCAGGCAAATTCTTCACTACCAAACTCTAACCCCAGCCCCGTATGATATTCATGAGTCTATGCTGTGTTGAGGTAGGGGACACAATGAACTCAGTCATAGAGACTAAGGGGCTGCTTTGCCATGTGATTCTTGCTGTTCTGCCACGTCCTAAAGACCTAGACCCTTGCTCATTTTAGGAGAACAGAGGGACCTTAGGTAGGAGAGAGACTCCATCTGTGCAAAATTCTGTATCTGCAAACAGCTTTATAAGAACTCAGGATTTGAGGGGTTGGGGATTTAGCTCAGCGGTAGAGCGCTTGCCTAGCGAGCGCAAGGCCCTGGGTTCGGTCCCCAGCCCCCGGCGGGGGGGGGGGGGGAGAACTCAGGATTTGGAGTTGGGAAGATGACTCAGCTGGTGAAGAGCTCCAAGGCTGCATCCCCTGCGCCCTGTACAAAGTCGCACGTGTACAAAGCTGCGTGTGCTTGTAATCTTGGTGCTGGTGAGGTCGGGGCACGGGGATCCTGGGGCTTGAGCCAGCCCACCCAAATGGTCAAGCTTCGGGTTTCATGAGGGACCCCAGCTCACAAAAATAACCCAGAGAGTGACCGAAGACACCTGAGGTGAATCTCTGGCCTCCCACCCTATGCAGGGGCATACATGTGCACATTCACACAAACACATAAAACCCTGAGAACCTGGGGCTGGAAAGATGGCTCAGCAGATAAGACCACGTTCACCCTTGCAAAGGACTCCGGTTTCATTCCCATCATCCGCATTAGGCAGCTCCCAATCACCTGTAACTCCAACTCCCAGGAGATCAGATCCTCTGGACAGACAGTCACAGACATACAGACACAGATGCATGTACCGATTCTCTCTCTCTCTCTCTCTCTCTCTCTCTCTCTCTCTCTCTCTCTCTCTCAAAATAAATCTTAAAAAAAGAAGCAAAACTCTTCAGACTCACAGGTGGGGATGCTGGATTTTCTTATCTCGGAGTAATTTGGAACGGAATCATCAGAACTTCAAGCTTGCCCAGGCAAGGCATCCCACCACCACCTACCCCTGTGGCAGACAGAGCCCAGGAAAGAGGCAAGGAAGGGTAAATAGGATTTCAGGCTGCCACAGGAACTTGGCTTTGCTCGGGCCCTGAAGCATATGGCTGGTGTTCTGAAACCCCATTATTGTCTCCCCGGGCTGGCCGAGCCCATCAACATGTGGGTGGGGGGCGTCTGCCTCTCCATCTGGAAGGCACCCTCTTCCTCCACCATGGCGACAGCAATACAATGGAGTCTCCACTGTGAGCCTTGCATCCTGGCTCCCTAGACAGACGCTCCAGGAGAGCTCCATGGCCCCGAGGAAATATAAGTCCCCTACCCCCAGCAGGTCCTCGATGCAGGCCACAGATCACAGAAGCAGCAGGCCAAAGGCCATGGTGTGCCTGAAACATGATGCCTGCTCTGCCCTTCTCTGATGGAGACATCTCACAGGTCTCCCTGCCTTTCTTTCAGAGATGATAAGATGCTACAAAAGGCTTGGCTCTGAGCGAAATTAGCTCGCACTGATAACTCGAAAATTCTAGCTGGCCAGGATTGGAGACAGTGTATACAACAGGGTAGGTCCTAGGGGAAAATGAGATGGAGTTTGGGAAACTTGAAAGGCATTCTCTTGCCAGGCACTGCGGCAGATGCCTATAATCTCAACACTGGGGGAATCACAAAGTTTGAAGGCAGTGACTTCCAGACTCACTAGGGCTACATAACCAGATCCCGTCTCAAAAATCAACCAACCAACCAACCAAATAGATTCTAAAAAACAGCTGTGTGTGTGTGTGTGTGTGTGTGTGTGTGTGTGTGTGTGTGTGTGATGACCATCACCGAGTGATGGTGACCATGGGGTTTGGAGCAATGAAGCCAGGATGAGACAAAAAAACAAAACAAAACAAAACAAAACAAAACAAAACCCACAGCAGAAAATGGGTGCCACCCTCCTATAGCATCGAGCAATAAATATTCCATAACACGGGGTTAGTAGCACAGCATGAAAGAGAATGTCAAATCTGATTGCAAGTTAAGTGTAAAATATTAATGCTAGATGCCAAGCACTAAGGCGAGGTCTTCAGTGGCAGCTGTATGGTTTGAGCTCAAGACATCAAGAACATTCCGCTTCCCTGAATGGAGGGGTGGAACCCCAGTTTCGGGGGGGCTCCCCAAGCTTTGTTCATTTTGCTACTTCCACAAATGCTCTTAGGAGGGTCTCATGTGCCGAGCTCTCTTCCCTCTCGGCAACTCCGTGTGTGGTGTGCGTGTGTGCTCACATGTGCATGGGTACATGCTGTGTGCACGTGTGTCAGAAGGCTGGAGGTTGACAGTAGCCGTCTTCCTAGATTGTTCTCCTCCTTATAGACCGAGGCAGGATCTCCGACTTGAACTCACAGCTAGTCTAGCTAGTCGGCTTGCCCTGCGGATTCCCTGTCGCAACCTCCAGAATGCCGGGATTATCCGTGGGCTGTCACATTAGCCAGGCTTCTATGTATGCGTTGGAGATTCAAACTTCCAGCAAGCACTTTACCCACTGGGACATCTCTCCATCCCTAGTGGGAGTCAATTCTAAGTACATGATCGTGTGTGTGTCTATATATCTGTGACCTCAGCTGTGCAGAAAGAGCGGGAAGATTTCCAACAGGGGTGGGCAGCCCAAGTCTAGAAAGGCATCAAGAAGCAATGAAGGTGGAGGGTGTACCATACGCAATGATGGGACAGAGCTTTCCCGGTGGGGCTGCCATCCAGGGAGCGATGAGGAGGAAGATAGGAATCCAGAGGGTTAGACGTTATACTGAGGCTCATGGTCCACTAAGGAGCGGTTTTAAGTGGCAAGGTGACATAGCAGATGTGTGGCCAGGAGCTCATCCAAGCTACAGTATAGCGATGCAGTAAACCTCACCCAGGGCAGGTGTTGGTCTACATTTCACCCAGCCACTGGGATGCTGGGCATGGCCGCTGGGAAGGCGAAGTGCTGGGAGCTTGACAGCACTTAAGGCTTCAGGGAAGCGCCCAGACACAGCTCAGGAGGTGGGAGAACTCTAAGTCTAAAATGTGGGCAGGCCGAAGTTGGCATTTCCTGACTTCTGGGCCTCCAGTCACCACTGGGGAACCACACAGAAGTCAGGAATGAAATGTTGGGGGTCCACAGCCTGTGACATGACGAGGCCAGGCTAGGCCAGGGCACTCCCAAACTCCTGGACATTCAGGTGCTACTGAGTCTTGAGGAGTTGAGAGCAGAGTTGGGGGAGGGGCTCTTGAGCAGAGGATGGTGACTAGCCCAGGGTGGGTGGGGATGGGGAGATAGGTACTCTGGCTTAGCTCATCTGTGATTGCCCTTCGCTTGGTTGACAGTTTTCTGGAAGCACAAAAAGGCCTTCCATGGAAGACTTGCTGCGTCTCTGTAGGCGAAGGCCTCCTCCATGCTCCCCACGGCGGCTTCGATGGAAGAGACAGTCTATGTTTATTTATACTATTTATTGACTGTTCACCGTGAAGAATGGGTGCATGCCCACTTCTCAGGGTGGACCAGAGATTAAATATCTTTGGCAGGGAGGAATGTCCAGGAAGGGAAGCTTATTGGCCAAACCCTCAGGACCTCTAGATACCTCATTAGCATGGAGAATTCTGTTCTGGGCTACATGACCAATGTGGGGAGTATAGACATGTGTTTCAGGCCAGGAATCTGGCAGGCAGCAGGGAGCTGCTTACCATCTCAGGTGGATGCTGGGGGCCGGGGACTCAGACCGCTCTACCTTACCAAGTTTCCTGGCATGGTCCACTGTCCCACAGACAGGGGGCCAGAGATCGGCTGCTCTCAGTGAGACCTTTTTAGAAGGTGAAGACCCCATAAAGAATGTGTTCCGGCCTGGGTACTATGTCATGAATTCAGCTTAGGTCCAAGTAAAACTGTCCCATCTCTAGACATCTCTGCAAACAGTGAGTGCTAGGGCCTATTCAGGGAGCTCTCATAGAAAGAAGAGAGCAAGAGACATGAGGTTAAGGGGACAAGCCAGGCATCAAGAAGCTACGGTCTCAAATTCTGCTTGTTGTATCCTTGCTGGGCATCTCAAAGCCACTTCCTAAGCTTCTCTGAGCCTTGATAACACAGGGTACCAAGATGGTCTTTCAGAGTCGCTGTGAAGATTCATTAAGATCAAGCTGTGAATATCCTTAGCCATTTAGTATAGGCGCAAAAAATAACAGCAGTTATTAAGACAACTCATACCCAGCCAAGGATGAACACAGAGGCCGTGGAAAACCCACGGAGCTAGGTAATGGCTTAGCAGCAACTGGGCTGACCGCAGACGTTTCTACTTACTTGCCAGCAGGAGGCAGGAGACAGCCACAGTGTACAGCTGCTTGGAGGTGGTGACGTTGTACTGGTCCATAAAGTGGTCCAAAAGGTAGATGGCCAGGTGCCGGGCCGAGGGGCAGAGATGGCAGTGTCTGCTTAGCAGGGTCAGAATGTCTACAAAGAACCGCCGGCTCTTCAGGAGCGGGGAGTGGGCACGGAAGGTGGGCAGCTTCAGTTCCTGCAGGAGGTGAACAGAGAAGGTCAAGGTCACGGAGACCCGCTCTGTGCATAGGACTGTGAGTGATCATTTCCTCCACTTTGGGGAACCTAAACAATACTAGAATGTGTTGCTGGACATGACTGTAATCCCAGAGCCCAGGAGGCAGAGGCAGGAGGATGGCGGAAAGTTTGAGGCCAGCGTGTAAACAAACAGATTTGAAAGACTAATTCAAGGGACTGTCCACGCGATCACTACAGGTTGACAGTCTGCCTTCTGTCTACCCTTTCACACATGGCTTCCCTCTCCAGGTTCTTATCGCCATGGTTCATTCTCCTCTCTCCAAGAAGGAAACTTTGTCATTCCTACACTGCCATGTTTTCTGAATGTATCTGCTGAACACAAGAAAAAGAAGAGGAAAAAAATATTAATTGTGAGTCAGGCTAGCTAGTACCTACTGTGTAGCCCTGGCTGGTCTTGAAGTCATACAAAGCCTGCTGTCTCTCCTTCCGAGCTTCTGGGATTTCAGATGTAAGCCATCAAGTCTTTTTTTTTTTTTTCTTTTTTGAGATTCATTTTCATTTTATGTGTGTGAGTATCGGCTTACATACATGTATGCATGCATGCATGTATGTGTATATGTGTAGTATGTGTGTGCGTGCACATGCATGTGAGCGTGCACACAAATGTCTTTGCAGATTCCTGATGCTCTAGGAGGCCAGAAGAGGGCATCAGATCTCCCAGAGCAGGCGCTTGTAAGCTGCTGGTAACTGAAGTGCCCTGTGGCAAGAGCAGATTTACTCCTGGGCTGTCTCTCTACTCAGCCTCTCTTTCCATTTTCTCCTTCTTCCCCTTCTTAAAAGAAAATAGTATGTACATAGCCCAGGCTGTGTAGTCCTGGCTATCCTGGAACTCAATCTGTAGACCAGGATGGCCTCAAACTCACAGAGATCTGACTGCCTCTGCCTCTGACTGCTGGGATTCAAGGTGTGAAACACCACTTCCTAGCAATATTTGTTTGCCATTTAAGCAAGGTAGGTGAGATACTATTTGTCTAGGAATATCTCCGTGCTCTCAGCTTTAGTGCTACTTTCTTTCTAGAAGCTCAGGAGAGCAAAGTGGAGGAAGACGTGAACAGGCAGGCTGGAGTCAGGAGAAGATGAGGCAGAGGTCAGGTTGCATGCTGGTCTGTATGCCCATGCAGGCTGCAGACACAGAGCTAAGGAATGCTGGTGGCTGGATGCTGGTACATGCTGTTGGGCTGTCAACAATATGTCTCACTGGCTCTAGAACATCACCACCATCTCATTGCTGAAACTACCTCTGAGGCTGTGTTGCTCACACCCAAACATTCCCTGTTGGTCCTTTGGCCTGGACCTGAGGCATGCTGGACTAGTTCAGTTCTCAAGCTTGTTTGAATGTAGCATGTGTACCTGTCCGCCTGCCCGTCTGTCCGTCCATCTGTTCATCTGTCTGTCTCTTTCTCGTACACACACACACACACACACACACACACACACACACACACACACACACACATCTTAGTGACATTCTGTCAAATAGAGAAACAGAAAGGAACAAAACTGAAGGAAAACAGGAGGGAGGTTGGCAGGTAAGAAATTATGAACACTGATTAGTGACATCAAGCAAACTGGTGCCCCCATTCTGTGTCAGTCCACCTTTCAAATGGTGTTGAGGACTGAACCCAGTTCTATGTGCATGCTAGGCCAGGGCCCTGCTACTGTGCCCAGCATGATGTCCCTCTAATTCTTTACTCAACCAGCTGCAGAGCAGGACTAGAAAGAAGTGTCTGTTCATTCATTCACTAGAGACACGAACTCATTCATTTCACTCAGTATCACAAACCTCCCACACATGCACGAGGGCATTATTTTAGGCCCTGGGTATATAGCTTCAGTAATGCAGACTCAGACATAAATGTAAAATTTGAAACTGAAATTCTTAAATGAAAACAGGAGTAAATACATAGGACTTTAGACAAAGCATGATTTCTTTTTATTTTCTTTCTGTTTTGTTTGTTTGTTTGTTGTTTGTTTTGTTTCTCAAGGCAGAATTTCTCTGTGTAGCCCTTGCTGTTCTAAAACTCATTGTATAGATCAGGCTGGTCTTGAACTCACAGCTCCTCCTGCCTCTACTTCCCAAGTGCTGGGATAAAGGCATGTGTCACCATTGCCGAGCTTAAAGCAATGGCTTCCTTCCTTCTTTCTTTCTCTCTTTCTTTCTTTAATTTAAAAATTTTTACATGCATTTGTGCTTTTGTCTGCATGTATGCCTTTGTGAGGGTGTCAGATTTTGGTATTATAGGCAATTGTAAGCTGCCACACGGGTGCTGGGATTTGAACCTAGGTCCTCTGGAAGAGCAGTCAGTGCTCTTAACTGCTAAGCTACCTCTCCAGCTTCCAAAGCAATGGTTTCTTTCTTTTCTTTTTTTTTTCTCGGAGACTGAGGATTGAACCCAGGGCCTTGCGCTTTCTAGGCAAGCGCTCTACCACTGAGCTAAATTCCCAACCCCAAAGCAATGGTTTCTTAAATATGATTCTAAACGCAGAAGTATTAAAAAGAAATATAAGCTACATTTTAAAATTAGACTTTCATGCTGGAGAGACGGCTGAGTGATCAAGGGCTCGCTGCTCTTCATGAGAACCTGAGTTTGAGCCCAAGCCAACGACACACAGCCCCCTGTGTAAATCCAGCTCCAGGGATTTTGGAAGGCAGCTATGCTCACCACTATACCACCAACGCCAGCTCCAGGGATTTTGATACCTTCTTCTGGTCTCTGAAGGTACACATATGCATACATGCATACATACATACATACATACATACATACATACATACATACATACAAACAAAATAAAAACAAATCTCAAAAAATAAAACAAATACAAATGGGCAAAGGATCAAAAGGGCATTTCTCAAAAGAAGATTAAAAATGGCTAGTAAGCAAATGAGAAGATATGATTGCTAATCTCTAGGGAAACACAAATCAAATCACAGGGAAATAATACTTCACATCTCCTGGCATGGATATTACTTTAAAAATGAAAAGCAACAACAACAAAACAAAACAAAACCAACAAAACAAGTAAGAAACAAACAAACAAAAAAACAAGTTTAAAACAAACAAGTGTTGATGATGATGCAGGCAAATCAGAACTCTTGTATATAGGCAGTAGGAGAGTCAGACAGGGCATCTACCGTGGGAAGCGGCATGGCAAATCCACCTATTAACACTCTGTCACCACATGAGCCAGCACTTCCAGCCCTGGCAGAGACCTGAGAGCAACAACAAAATGGCTGTGCTACAAAGAAAGTTGCAGATTCGTGACAGTCCATCTTCCCTAAAGGGAGAGAGGCTGGCTTGGTTGAAACTTAGGTTCTGATCTCCTGATTATTTCTTCTCTTCTGGCTTGTCCTCAGAGGTCAAGAAGTCAGGATCAGCTAGCTGTCTCTGCAGCCCTAGAGCTCTGCTAACGGAAGATGCACACAGCCTGGATAAATTCCTTCCTATCTCTTAGGCTCACTCATGAAGAAACCGAGTTTGAAAAAGTCCTTTAATCCCAAGGCTTTACTGAATTAGCCAGAGAGCTGAAGGCCAGAAGACTTTCAAAATCACGGGTTTCATTCTGACATTTTCGTATGCATGTATCATTGTACACTGCTCTCCCTCCCTCCCCCCTCTCTGTGTGCGTGTGTGTGTGTGTGTGTGTGTGTGGCTCAGGTAGTTTAGCCAGAGCCATCTGTGTGAGCACTAGATTAGACCTACCCATTTCAGCCTTGTGTGGTCACCAGTTGGTGCACAACTGCGCGCAACGACCACACAGTAGCTGTTATAAGTGTTCCAAGCACACACCATTTTGGGACGTTCAGCTATGTCCTCTTGCAAAAGGATTATCCCAGCTGGGCTTGTTACCAGTTTATACCCATTCAGGATCACAACGCTGTCACCTAAGTATCTATCCATTCTCTACTCTCTGTCCCAATGCCTTCTTTATTACACATGGCTTCTGGGAGGGGATAAACTATAGGACTGGGGAGCCACTGGGAGGGAGGCTCCAACTACCAAGCCATTGGAAGCCATCATCCCCGCTAGGTCAAGGTGTGGCTTTTTCAGTGGAGGAGCACTCTCACCCTTGTGAGTTCAACCCCTCATGTTCTGTAAGGAAGTCATGCCAGCTTCTTGGTTCCTCTAGGGTGAAGTGTGGCTGAGTAACGACTAGTAGCTGAGACCTCAGGAGAAGGGATAGACTAACTTCTCCCCCTGGAGAGGAATTTTGGCTGACAGTAGCAAACTTGAGGGAGAGGAACGAGGTTCCCTGAGCCCCTCCCCCATCCAAGCCTGACTGCTGACGAGCTCATTCTTGGGCAGACCCAGCTGCCTTGAGTTCCTATGGCTCAGTGTGACCCAGTAAATGGTTTGTTTGCCCTCCCCCCCAAGACATGGTCTCCTGCAGTCTAAGATGACTTCTAGTTTACTGTGCAGCCCAGGAGGACCTTAAACTCCTGGTTCTGCCATAACCTCCTCTCAGGTGCAGGGATTACATGTAGGAGTCCTTGTGGTTGGCTGATGTGTTTTTTTAATTTTTATTTATTTATTTTTTGAGTCAGTCTCTTATAATGCCATCCAAGCTGTCCTCAAACTTGCTAAGTTGGCCCAGGCTGACTTCAAACTCCCTCCTTAGTCCAGTAGCTTCTGGGATTACAAGTGTGAGGCACCATGAGGAGACCAACATTTTATGCTTGAAGTCATAAAGATATTTTATTCCCAGCTTAAATTAAGAAGACGGATGCCTCCGTGGCCATCTTTCTGCCTGTATTGTTTGGTGGATTGGTGTGGCCACTCCAAGAGTGTGGGTTTCAAATGCCAGCACCTCAGTATGAATACGACCACTGGCTGCTTAATAACTAACTGTTGAGGAATGGAGGGAGGGAAGTGTATTCAAGGCACAGCTCTAGGTCTGGAAGATACAGGAGAACATCAAAAAGGAAACAAAGACAAGTGTTTCTTTAGCTTGATCTGGCCTTGAATGTTAGCTCTTCCTGTCTCTGCTTCCTGAATCCTGGAATCACCAATGTGTGCCTTGCCCAACTAGAGTGCCAAGCCTTGAGTGGAGTGTAAGAATTTGCCTATGAACATGGAGCAACAGAAGGTTGCTTAAGAGTACCTGCAAAACATAGGTAACGTCTTATGTAGTTAAAAGAGCTGGCTGTTAATCCCAACATTCAGGAGGTGGGGGTAAGGGCAGGGGCAGGGGCAGGGGCAGGGGCAGAGGCAGAGGCAGTCGGATCTCTGTGAGTTCCAGGGGAGCCTGGTCTACAGCGTGAGTTCCAGGACAGCCAGGGCTAGGAAGAGAAACCCATGTGTAGCACGGTCTCCCTGTGGGTCCCTTAACAAGGGCTGACGCTGACTCTGCCTCCTCCTCCTCCCTTTGGATCCCTTTCCCCTAGTCTTGCTCCCTTGTCTGGCCTCACTGGGAGAGGAGACATCTAGTCCTGTTGTGACTTGATGTGCCAGGGTGTGTTGGTACCCACGAGGAAGGGGTTTTCCCTTCTCAGAGGAGAAGGGGAAAGGAAATGGGGGAGGGGGAAGTGAGGGTGGGAGTGGGAGAAGAGGAGGGAGCGGGACTGCAGTCAGGATGTAAAGTGAGTAAATAAATTAATTAGGAAGAAAACTGAGCCAAGCACTCCCGAATTTAGCTAAAGCAGACTGAGCAAGTGGGTAGGGTACCAGCTTTGTAGGATGCAAGAAATCTGTCTTGCCCTGAGAAAAATGA